>NC_048423.1:24721195-24754738 GCF_013103735.1 Etheostoma cragini | reverse complement strand
TCTGAAGTCTCTTTATATAGACCTTAGTGGTCCCTAATACAGTATCTGAAGTCTCTTTATATAGACCTTAGTGGTCCCCTAATACTGCATCTGAAGTCGCTTTCCCAAAATTCAGCCTTGGTGCAGAATTCCAGCCCCTATGTGCCATTTCTGAAGCTGTAGCTTTTGAAAAGGGGCATGATATCTCTCTCTTTTTCATGGGTGGGCAAAGCAGAGAAAAGTAAGGGTGACCTTGCCCCTTATGAGGTCATAAAGGGCAATGTTACCGATTCCAGATCGGCCCACCTGAGCTTCCAGTTTCTCAAAGGCAGAGCAGGATACCCAGGAATTGGTTCGCACCTATCATTCATTTCTAGCCACTGGGGGGCCATGGTCAGGCTGGGGGAACTCATATTAATGTTAAAAAAACTGGTAAAGTGAAATCTTCTTGTCATGTGACCGTTAACAATTAATAAAAGCACTTTAACTTAGTGCAGGAAACATTCACACACACTGTGACCAAGGCAACCATACAAGGTGCCACCTTCTCATCAGAGAAACATTCACACACACTTACACTCCGGAATCAGTGTCTTGCCCAAAGTACACTTTGACATGGGACTGCAGGGGCAGGGCGTGGAACCACCAACCTTCCAATGGGAAGGTGAACGCAGTTTAGATTTTGGTCGCAGTTGTTCACTCTGAAAATTAGATGACATCATTTTGATAAAGTGTATCCAGCAAATCTTTAAAAAAAATACAGACCAAAGCACATAAAAATGTACTAGTACTATCTAGGCACTGAAAGCTCTTGACTTTGACTTTAGTTTCTTTTTGCAATGATGCAAGCTAATTAAAGAACAACTGGATACATTTAGTTCAATTGTATTTAAAGTGTCCAATAACAACATAACTTATCCCAGGACATTTTGCAGATAGACCAGGTCTAATTTACGAAGGCCCAACAATTCCCCCCCAAAACCTCCTTTGAACCGGCAGAATCCTCGGACAGACCCTCGGTCTAGGTGAGCGGCCATCTGTCCCGACTGGAGCGTGTATTAAATACTTCCCCGTCCTCTCGTCTTCTCTCTCTTGTGGTAGACCCAAGATGATCGTGTTTGGTTTAAAGACATGCCAATAAACCAGAGCACGTTTTTCTGGGTTATTCTTTAGGCGCTTTAAAACTCGTATATCACGATAATAGCCTGCCAGAAGTCCGAACCATCCAAAAAATACTTTCACTCTACAAAATGATCGGACCACAGTTCCACTTGATCCGGTACATATCCACCAGCTGTTTGGTCCAGACCATGGTTTTACATCTGTAATTTTGGTTTGGATCAAACTAAAATAATGTTAAACTAAAATGTTAAACTAAAATCAAGTTAAGTATAAAAGCACTCCATGGAACCTGAAAAAATTAAGACATCACAATGACACCCTAACACTGCACTCAAACGGTATCATCAGATATTTTCAATAAAATCTTCAAAACGAACAGTGAAGTGCAGGCGGTTCTAGGTTTAAGAACTGAAGCTCAAATCATTCTGGAAATGCACTGGACATCAAAGACTAATTATAATAACCCTTTATGCATTACATTTTCCAATATCCATGTTTCTTTTACTTGTATTTCTGAAGTGATTAAACTGTATTCACACATATGTTTAAGGGTCAACATCCTTTCCAACTGGCTAAGAAGTAGGACGACTAGAGACTGTCTCCATGCCGCCACAGACAGCAGAAAGGGAACTTGAAGACATTTGGAGATATCTTTGAGTTTTTACCCAAACCTGGAATTGGCATTTCAACGTTTTTGCCAGGAGGCCGGACCCAGGGCCAGTAATGTCCGAGGCTCGGGTGGCAGTGGTGAGCACATTCACTTCAATAAGACTGGGAAGTAGAGGCGTTGCACCATCCTTGAGTTAGTTATTGAAGGCTCTATGGACAGGACAGCCATCGCAGCCACAGGGAGACACTGTACCTACCCTTGTGTTTCTTTGATCTATTTAACTCCCGGTGAAAGTGAGGCGTGGACACTTTGGAACATGCTATTCGTTGTGTTTGACGTGACATCGACACTGTAACTGTGATAAAGAATTCAGAGCAGCTCACATAGCAGGTGGATGTCATGTGTTTCCAAGAAAAAACAAAGGGAGCCCCTCTTGATGATTCCTTCTTGATATTATCTCACTCACTGCCTTTTGCAAAAAAAATCCCTTTACATGCAGCTATGACATTTAGTTTGAATGATTGTGCTGTATAGGAAATACTTTGAAAACCAGCATCCCACATCATGCCTGGTCACATATATATTATTCTTTCTTTTTTATGTATTGAGGTGTTAAAGGACACCATGATTTCATGCTGTAATTGTAAGTATTGTACAATATAAGACAAAGGATTGTATGTATAAAAGTACTAGTTTTTTGTAAATAGATTGCATTGATGAAACATGATTTTGCATATAGAGTAAGCAGCAAAATTCTCAAAGGGAAGTATTCGTTTGTCAACTATTTTCATATTTGCATGCTGTACATATTCAGTCTCTACCACATGCAATCAAATAGGCTATTGCATGCAAACACAGTATTTTTTTGTGTGACTCCAAAAAAATGTCAAGTTAGTCTTTTTATTGTTTTATTGCTCTGAATACCAATGGACATTTAGTCAAATAATTTTAAAAAACAAACCACAGAAACAAAAAAAAACTATATTTTAACAGCTGTAACTGTACATGCAAATAATCTGAAAATGCCCTTTGCCAGTGTGTCATATTTTCCTGTTTCATTGAGAATCAAATGTACAGAAGCATTCCTTATGTCGCATTGACAGCTGCCTTGTAAACAGACCTGGGTCAAACTGGCGTTTCCTTTTTATTTTCATTTTTTGACTTTTTGAGTTCAGTTATTGAAAGAAATGTAATCCTGTTTCATGGTGTTAATGGCTGCCTACAAACGTGCCAACGGAGACTATTTAGAGAGTGGCATTTATCTGTTCTTCATTTTTAAATTTTATGCAATGAAATAACGCTTTATTATTTAATACATTTTTTTGTGTAAAAATACAACTTTCAAAAGCAAAAGTACAGTGAGCACAAAGCACTGCAACTGTAGAAACCGCAAGCAAAAAGACAAACGCCATATTTGGTCGATTTGACTGTGTTTTGCTGGTTTAATTGTCTTTTGTCCATTGACCTGTCTGTTTGTCCTTTGTCCGTTGACTTTTGTTTTCTTAAAGTGACTATATGTAACTTTCAGTTGGTGTTGATTCCAGCTGCCCCTTTGGACAAAGCGGTAGTATTTGGACCATACCCGCTGTCCTAAAGTTCTAGGAGTTAGCATTACTATAGTTGCAATGAATGTTTTTCTCAGACAGAAAATCATGAAATCAAAAGAAAAGAATGATGCATCGTTGCATTTCCAGTGATTCCCACGGTAACCTAACCTACTTTGGATGTATCTTGAGCTACACCGGGTCTCCCTGACACCGTGTAACGAGCCAAAGCATTAAGAGATTGTTGTAGCAACCATTGTAGTAATAACTTAGATTAATATAACGCATTATGTGAAACCCCAAGAAGCTTTACACAAGTACAGGGGGAAAAGAAAATACTAAGCCAACACAAACACAGAGTAAAAAGGAATAGAATGTCCACGCTAAATGGAAAAAGAATGTAATTTAATCTAGGCTACAGACCTAAAATAACTCATTTGTGTTATTTTGCGAATAAAATAGACATATTTCATATCTCTGGGCCAATTCAGGGACGTTTTGGAATAATTTACAATCCCGCAATTGTCTCCATTTGTTGTAAGTCCGTCTTTCACTTTCCCTTTTAGCTTTTATTTGTTCTTCATTTAATGTCCTCCTTTCCTGTCCCAGTATAACTACAGCAGATAACTTACAAAAAGAAAGAAATCCTGCGACCTTTTACCTGGCAGGATACTCACTAAGAAAGGCTTTTTTTCCGGTGTTACGGTGAAATCGGTGACCCATCAGAACGTGTGCTCTGTAGCGGCGTCTGCTTGCCGAAGATCCTTCTGGGACAAACATTTAAAAGTTACATAAAGTCACTTTAACTTGAAATCCCCTGAGCTCTCTCAACCAGCATACAACGGCACCGGAACTTCAATTCACAAAAAGTGACCTCTGAATTTATTTGCTCAATAATTGTGTTGTTTAAAGAAATCATTTTAATAACAACTTTGCTGTCAGGCAATGTAGCATTTAACCACTAATTTATTTCAAAGATACACTCCCTGATTGTTTTTTACAGAATTCAACCTTGCCTCTCCAATCCCATCCCTTCATCTTCAAAGCATCCAAAGTCAATAGAGAGGGAAGTTTGGGTTTTTATTGGGTGCTGTGACAAAGGAGGGGACTGTATCTGTGATATTTTATGTTTTAAGTGCTCATATTATGCTGTTTGGCTTTTCTCCTTTCCTTTACTGTGTTATATATCTTTTTTGGGCAAGTTATAGGTTTTCAAAGGGAAAAAGACCCGCGCAAAGGGACTTACCATGTCCGACAGAAAATACTGTTCACAAACTGCTCATATTCATACTCTGATTCTGACTGGTTAGTAGTCCTTACCTAGGTACTGTCAGGGCCCTCATACTCTGCTTCTGACTGGCTAGTAGTCCTTCCCAAGGTACTGTCAGGGCCCTGATACTCTGCTTCTGACTGGCTAGTAGTCCTTACCTAGGTACTGTCAGGGCCCTGATACTCTGCTTCTGACTGGCTAGTAGTCCTTACCTAGGTACTGTCAGGGCCCTCACACTCTGCTCCTGACTGGCTAGTAGTCCTTACCTAGGTACTGTCAGGGCCCTCATACTCTGCTTCTGACTGGCTAGTAGTCCTTACCTAGGTACTGTCAGGACCCTCATACTCTGCTCCTGACTGGCTAGTAGTCCTTACCTAGGTACTGAGCATGTGAGACTCCCAACAAAGATGGGAAAGAAGTGAGATGTCTCACTCTGTAGCTAAAACAGAGAGCTCAACACACAAGAGGAGCTGCAGCAATGTGCAGTACGAGAAAAAAATATATATTTTTTTTAAATAAACCACATTAACCTATTCTGGTACAACCTTTAAATCCAATTGTGAACCTGAAAATGAGCATAATACCAGCACTTTACCTGCAGTTTATTTTCTAACCTTCACATTTCTACTTTGCACAGATATGGAACTAACCCAGTGTTCTTTAGAGAAAGAAAACAAGTTGTTCATTTGCTTTATTTACTTTGGTTTGCTCTGTCCTATAGTCCGATATACTGTGGCCTATGGAGTTGAAACTGTTTGCTCTTTATGTAATACACTGCAAACAAAGCAGGAATCACTACCTTTTATTGCATGACTTTGGGTTACGGAATATAGGTTTTATGTCAGTTTATGAGAATATAATTTTTGATTAACCATCAGCAACAGGTTGTGAACCAGACAATGTGTTTTTAGTAGCGCTGAATCCAAACTAAGGCATTATTTGTATCAATTTACATGGAATATATATACTTTTTTGGTTTTGTATCAAAGATGTGCAACATGTGGTTGGTGTGACTGACGTGTTAATGCCAGTCTGTGCACTGTTTTTACTTCACTTGATGAGTTCTCCGGGCAATCCATAATGCACTCATATATACAGTATGACGGATTCATATATACTGTATATATGAGGCCAGAAGTCTGATGGTCCAACTACCTTTTAGTTTTAATCAAATATTTCAGTCTGACATCAGGTTTGTATTAGCTGATTTTGGTTTCGTTCTGTTTTGACTCGCTCCAACCAATCAGAATTGCAAGATTTGTCCCCCCAATATAATTATCAGTCACCTCAGAAGCCATGGTAGCAGTTGCTGTGTTTCGTTCAGATTCTATATGTGTGTTGTGGCAGCAATGGGCCTGCCGGTAGTTGTGCTTTAATCAGAGCTTAACAAATATATTTGGTTCTAGTCTATAGCCACGACGTTTCACTTCTGGGATTGCAATTTCACTCATTTCAGCCGGATGTCCATCCCCGTCCTCTGTCTCTGTGTTGGCGTTCTAACTTCTGGTGGATTTCTGAGGATTTTGGTTATCTGGTCCTCAGATCTCTGCAGGGTAAATCCAGACAGCTAGCTAGACTATCTGTCCAATCTGAGTCTCTGTTGACGACTAAAACTACTTCTAAACCTGAACATGTTCCATCAGAACAACTTCCTTCCAGAGACTATTTAGCAGTTTAGCCCCGCCCAAGACGATTGTGATTTGTTTAAAGAAATGCCAAAAAAAAACAGAGCAGGTTTTTCTCCCATCCGACATACCCCCCAATAATCACGTTTTTATTAACTAGTATCTACCTTCCACTCTAAGCACTCATGTTGTTAAACTTCATGCCTTCTCTTTTCTGGAGTTGTCCTTGTCCTGATATAAGATGTGGTATTATGTTTCCCCACCTCCAAGATGAGTCTCTTGTTGTCCGTGGTGTTGTAGAGGAGACATTAGATATTGGGGGGGGTGTCGCTGTTTCACTTCCTGCCCGGCTGTTTGTCCCTGGCTCGTGTGAAAATAGACCTGACGACGCCAATGTTTAGTAGAGCGGAGAGCTGCTTCATGCATGCTTCTGGGACGCGGCTGGTGGAACATCAAGCATCGACTTGAACAGCTGGGTTTGTTCATGGGGGACGCAGCGTCTACAGAATGCAGCACAGGTGGAAAATACAGGTGACAGTAACTATGTAGCTCCGAGGCCACGCCTCCCTCAGTCATCGCTATTTCACTCCTCTGCACTGTTAAAATGTGCTGGGACTGAGGGTTCTCGCAGAATTTGAGGATGTATTCACCTTTAAGTCCACAAATTGTTGAGTGCATACCTGAGTGTGTGTGTAACTCATCGTCAGTTTGTAGTCGGGCAGTTGGTTCAGTTGGTGTCTCTGACTGTCTTCGTCTCCACAGCGACGGTGGCTGAAGCTCATTGGCCAATGATAATAACAAGTCACAGTAAAAGCCCCACATTCATTAGTATGCATCATGTACTCATGCCTGACAGTGCTCTTCAAGTGAAGTGGAAAGACATTCTGGTTTGTAGTTACAGCAGCAGTTGCACTTATTTTCTTTAGGTCACGTTTTTATTTAAATTCAACGTGAAGCTGAATTAAATAGAAAAGTAGAAATTTTGATGTATTACTTGTTTTCAGTTAGAAATTCTGTACTACAATGGAAGAGGGCATTATACAGAGTTGGCATGCCATTGCTTTGACATCTTTCTTTCCTTTGTTGGTAATGGAACATTAGATATACTGTTCAGTTGATGTGTTTCGCACATTCAAAGGAAATGCTCCAGATCGCTGCCACAACATTGAATTGAGATGTATAAGTTTATTTTGTTTTGAATCCATGTGACTTCCACAGGTGAGGTATTCACTGCCTCCACGTGCTGAGTTGCTGTTAGTTTAGTGGGTTACACTTTACTTGAAGGTATCTACATAAGAGTGACATGACACTGTCATGAACGTGTCATAAAACAGAAACACGTCATAAACGTTTCAGACATAACTCGTCTTTTAGTAAGTATCATTCGGTTTTGTCTTAGGGTGTATGTGTCGTGATAGTGTCATGTGTTTGTCACAGTGTCATGTGTCATGACAGTGTCATGTGTTCGGCACAGTGTCATGTGTCATGACAGTGTCATGTGTTCGGCACAGTGTCATGTGTCATGATAGTGTCATGTGTCATGATAGTGTCATGTGTTTGTCACAGTGTCGTGTGTCATGATAGTGTCATGGGTCGTGATTGTGTCATGTGTTTGTCACAGTGGCATTTGTCATGATAGTGTCATGGGTCATGACAATGTCATGCCACTGTCCTGTGTTTGTCACAGTATTATGTATCATGACTGTGTCATGGGTCATCACAGTGTTATGTGTGCGTCCCAGTGTCATGTGTCATGACTGTGTCATTGTTTACGACTGTGTCATGTGTCATGGCAGTGTCATGTGTTCGTGACAGTGTCATATTACGCTTATGTTCAAAACTTGAAGTAAAGTGTTACCTTAGTGCAGTGTCAGAACTGAATGTTTATACGATAATGATATTGTTTTTGTTTTCCAATGGAATTTATTTTTACTTTTTATAATCCAAAGATGGCAGCTGTCGTCACTGATTGCCCAACAGATTCACTGTTCAGTACAAGTCAACTTTTTAAGCAATTTGTCACTGACTCAGAATAAAGATACCTATTTTCAATGGAATTCATTTTGTGTGTGATTATTTGCATTTGTGTCTTTGTTGTTGGATTTAATTGTGTTTTTGACTATTATACCTTCAGTGAAGCATCTCCTTTCTTACTTATGACACAATCCTATTTCCAGAAAGAATATCAGTATTTTACAATTCTGCAAAACCCTAATTAACATTTCTTACATTCAGTGCCAACATTGATAAACTTTCTCTCTCTCTCTCTGTCTCTCTCTCTGTCTCTCTCTCTCTCTCTCTCTCTCTCTCTCTGTCTCTCTCTCTCTCTCTCTCTCTCTCTCTCTCGCTCCAAAGAAAAAAGTATCTTTAAAAGATCCGTCCAGAGTGTAATATCCCTCTCTTAATTTCAGCTTAAGAAAAGAGAACATCAATGCACTATGAAGGGCCATTTCAGTCCAAAGATTTGCAACAACACCAAACGTCATAAAACGCTACAGGGACAAGCTGCAGAGGTCTGAACCGGCCCGTCTCAGACGGACTCAAGCCAGCCAGAGGTGTTGCCACCGACTCAGGTGGTCACATCTCAGTGAAACCTAATGTAAGGCACGTTACCTTTTTCACCCAATAGCAGAGTCAGCTGGTCAAGTCCAACCTGTTCTCCCTCCCAACTCATAAAATACTTTATACTAAGATGCTTGGGACCTCTAGCCCCCCCAGTAAGAGCGTGCACCCCACAAAGACGGAGTCCTTTGCAGTGGCTCAGGTTTGAGTCCAACCTGCGGCCCATTACAGGGATGACATGCAGGAAGAATGTCATCCCTGTTAGGAGGAAAATTACATTCTAATAGTGAGCTTCTGTTTTTACCTCTTTTATGGTTGATCCTTACGTGCTTCAATCTTTTGTGTCTTTTGTCTTATGTACAGGACTAGATAGTTAGATAGATAGATAGATAGATAGATAGATAGATAGATAGATAGATAGATAGATAGATAGATATGCATTGATCCCAATAAAAAGGGAAATCTTAGTGTTACACCAGCAAAATCAGTCACAAAGCACAGATTATAAATATGTAGGAAATACTAGGATACAATATACATACATAGCCTGCAATATATACATAAAATAGGGAGATGAGAAACGTGATGAGGCACAAGGCAACCATAAACCATCTCTCCCTGCACATTCTATCACTCCTTAGCAGTGGACACAAACGGGATGTTTAACCTTGGGCTGAATGGTGTGCGGGGGGGGGGGGGAGAAGCAGGTTGGCACCAGACTGGCTCCTTTGTTCAGGTTGTCTCTCAGAAATGCTGAGTCATGTTAACACAGGGGTGCACTTACATTCTGGCATGTATCTAAGCCAGTTTTTCTCTTCTACCTCGTTGAAGACTTCTCCACATCGTGCTGCTGTGCTGTGTGAAATTAATATTCCTTTACCTGCAGGTGGAAATAAAATACAAAGACCTTGGTTTCAGTTTTCAACTCTCTTATTATCTCTCAAAAACACTAACTGCAGTTTGTTACATACAGAATAAAACTAGTATTCATCTGAGTGGTGGAGTTCCCACACAATATGTTTTCTTAATGAAACTTAATCAATCAAATACATTGGCAGATTGAACAGCTTTTAGAGTGTCAGTCTCTGTAATTCTGCCGTTAAAATTATGGTATTTTTTTTGAAACTGTGAGTAGTTGCCAGATTCAGTCCAAATAGGAAAAAGCATCATTATGTAATGTAATATAACACACACCCCGAACTGTGTGCCTTAAACTGACTATGGTATGTATATAGTTGTAGTGCTCCAGCCAGAATTAACAAATGAATATGGTACCAAGGCAGAGTTAGACACAGAGAGAAAAAAAACACAAAAAGGTTTTTTATTTTAACATTTTATCCAAATACTAAATACAGAAATAGAACAGAACTTTTTGTTTTCAATTTTCTCTCCCTCTCTCAATAAACTGTCAAACACCACATGGCCACCAGGGGTTGCCAGACCCTTCAACTCCATCAGCACATCCACTGATG
Organism: Etheostoma cragini; assembly: GCF_013103735.1. Classification (NCBI taxonomy): domain Eukaryota; kingdom Metazoa; phylum Chordata; class Actinopteri; order Perciformes; family Percidae; genus Etheostoma; species Etheostoma cragini. Next base: position 24,744,554 of record NC_048423.1, on the reverse strand, counting down.
CAGCAGCTGGGAATGAAAACAGAGTCTCCAGCATCGATGGGCATTGGGCTTGTGGCCAGCAACCGAATAGGACCAACTGGATTCTAGAGGGAGCAGGACGCCGTGATCATGTAGTCTGTGTGTCAGACAATCAGGATCATCGTTTTCCTCACATTCATCAGCCACTCTGTAAGTACATAATGCAAACTGTTCTTTTTTGATAAATAGGCTGTAGACATTGGGAGAATCTGAAGACCGTATGGTAGAAAACCCAATTTGAGACATGCATTATGTGTAAAGGATGTGTGTAGCAGAATTCTGTTAACGTGAAACAAGTCCTTTGACGGGTTTTCATTTCATATATAGTATACTAAGAATCATAATTGACTGACACACAACGTGAGTCAGAATAATCATTAATCACAAATTGTCATTTTTCGAAAGTAGTTTAGGAATTTTAAGAAAGGAGACCTTAAAGAAGAAAGAACACTTGTAGCGCTTCCTCTCATCGCGGAGAGACTGAGGGCCATTCCTATGGTGGCCAGTCAATGCCTGGCCATGGGCAACGGTTCGATAAAAGCCCCCCAGGCTGAGGAGACCAGCTGCCTGGCTTCCATCCACCCAGAGCCCCCCGGCCTGCACACAGACGTCCTCAGGTTAGAATCAAACCTCATGAATATAATTATATATGTGCTTCATTATGAAATGACCTGTAAATATGCACTTCCTACTTTACTACTCAACATTTTAACTATTGTTTCATCCTTTGTGTTATGTTGACATTTGTGTGTTTCTGTGTGTGCTCTGCTGTGTACACTTCAATGGTGAGCGAACTATGTTATTTCCCACGTGCAGATATTAAATGCCACTTGCACGATTTAACCCTTGTGTGGTCCTTCGTGTCAAAGGGACTCTTTTACTTAATTTACGTTTGGTGTGAGCCTGGCGTTGTGCTTCAGGGTCCTCAGGGGCTTTTTTATTTCATGTCGGCTGCGGTTGGGACCTCGCTCTTTGGGTCTTGGAGACCCCTATTTATTTTCATAAGATCATAAGTGTGTTCCACCACAAACCCGCCTCGTCCATCGAGTCCCAAGTGACCCCGGAGGATGAGATGAGGCTAGTGGGATACGCGTTAGGGGCCCCAGAGGACGAGGCTCTGGTAGCAGAAAAAAACAATTGAACACAGGAGGGTCTCTGGGACCCGAAGGACAAACCAAGGGTTAAGTCCTTGAACAACAATTCCCAATTGAGAGTGAACAGCTGGGAGCGAGAAACAAAACATAAGAACAGGCAAAGACTGGCCCCTGGGCGTCTGCTTGGCGAGCTCAGGGGGGCGTACGAGCGCTCACACGTCACTCTCCAAAGGGCATTCATGCTTGTGCATATAGAACTGGCTTATGACACTTTTTGGGCGGACACCAAGGGAGGCACTGGCGCTCCCATTGTTGGTCACTTTTAAGGTGATCTCACCCACACAGATCTCCTTAGTCTACCTTGATTGACAGGAATTCAGGAAGCCCGGAGTTGGACCTAACATATGTTTCTGTCTTTATTAACAGTGTAGCTCCATAAAAAAAGAACTGTATAAGTTTCTCTTGGCGGTTCTGAAATGTGCGATGCTGAAATGAAATGTCTGTAAATCCTTGCCAATGTACCCGTGATGTTATCTTGTATTAGAGCTAGCCTTAGCTAACATGGCTTTTGTTAGCCTAGCCACATAGCCAGTCTGACTAATCCAAAACAGAAATACAGAGCCAACCAACCAAATTATACTTGTATTAATTTTATACGGGATCACACAGGACTTAAATATCACAGAACATCATTTTCAATTTTCTCACTGTAGTTTTTAAAGGATCAAGAGGGATTTTTTTTTCAAGATGAATCATTTCAATACGCCTGTCATGATCATCTAGTTGGATCGGTGCACCCCTCGCTGGGAGGTCATTGGTGTGTGCTTCTGTGTTCAAAACTGGAAAAATATGGAGGCTGTTCTGCGAATGTCTCACAATTCAGTTTCTGATTAAATTGGGGTGAAATACAGCATGAAGTAGCAAACACATGCTTCTTCCATAACTAAGATTTTCTCCAAACTTAATCAGAAAATGTCTTGTTTATCAGTGCCTTCCAAAGCTCTTTTCTTTATTGTTGTAAAAAGACTTATGTTAGCGTTTTCAATTCAATTTTATTCATAATATCAAATCGTAACAAGATTTGTCTCAAGACACTTTACAGATAGAGTAGGTTTAGAACCAACATTTCCCATGAGCAAGCATTGGGTGCAATGGTGGCGAGGAAAAACTTCCTTTAAGGCAGAAACCTTAGACAGACCCAGGCCCTTTGTGGGCGGCATCTGTCACTGCCGGTTTGGACACAGACTTAATCATAGCAGTTATACTGATGAACAGTGGTGGTTATAGTAAAAATATAAATAGTGGAACTATGACTGGAAATAAAAGGTATAGCCGTTCAGGGCGTAGCAGGGCTTAGTAGGGCACAGCAGGGTGTTGAGCAGGACCATGGCGGTAGCAGCAATCAGGATTTTGGTGCAAACCCAATCCAAGCAAAACTGTGAGGTCAACACCATAAGGACTCCAGGGAACAAGCTGCCCAGACATAAGTTAGTAATAAGCATTTCTGGGACATGAATGCACACACACACAGAAAGAGAGAGATGATCAAGTTGTCAAAGAAGTCCCCCACCAATCTAGACCTACAGTAGTACAACTATGAGCTGGTCCAAGGCAAACCTGAGCCAGCTCTACAAGGGTTGGTAGAAGTGGATGATTGTTATAGTAATATATAGTTTTGAGTCATGTTTCTATCTACAGTTTCCCCTTGATCTATTGATTAGTCTGATAAGTACAGTATATGGTCAATAGATGTTGTCCGCATTGTGTCTTTTAGTGAAGTCTGAGCTTTTGTAGGCTACACTAGTCTGGCTTGTTGAGGCTGCCTTTATATGTGTTCACTAATTGAACCGACCCTGATCTTCAGATTGCGGATTACCCACCTGGAGGCGGAGCTGGCACGTCGGGATCAAGAGTTTCGAGCCCAGGAGCTTAAGTTACAGCATGTCCAGAGGGAACTGGAGGCCAAGATCTCCCAGATCGACAAGCTCCAGGATGCTATTGGCTACAACATCAGCCTGGGCCGCTCTCCGCCGGCCCTGTGCCACCACCGCTTCAGTGTCATCAACCAGGGCCCCAGCCGCTTCCACAGGGTGGCCGTGGCGGTCCACCGCAGGCTCAAAGCCAAAGAGGGCGTCTCTGCTGAACCCACCTCAGAGAACTTCTGCGGAGGGTTAAGAGCAGCTAACTTCTCCATTGCAAAGTCCATCCACAAAAACTCACAGTAAGTTAAAGGGACACACCGCACAATACCTATGATGGGTTTTTAGATAATTACTTGTATTTTGTGATTGTACCAGAACATGTGTACATGCTTTATTGATCAACTCACTTTATTTTTCTCATACTTCCCATGGCTGCTGCACCTGTATTCACCCTTAGTCTGAGATCTGTTGGAGCACCTGTCTCCTTAAGTCCCCCTCCTGAAAAAGCCTAGTTATCTCTGATTAGTAAGCGCATGTCCATGAGTCTCGGAAATCTTAACTGTTGTTGCACGCCAGGACTGAGACTCACTGCAACAGAGCAGGACGTACCGTTAAAAATCACCTATAAATGTTACCAAATGCTACCCGACTGGTTATATTTCAGCACCAGTGTGGCCCAAAATTGGGGGAAATTAAGTACAATGGCAGCTTTCTCTTTCCTTAACTTAGCACGTAGCTAGTCCTATGGAAACACAGCAGTAGCCTAAAAACAACTGCAACTGCCTGCCTGCACCTGGATCATAGAGACCCAGCTAGGTTTTACGTGACACTGAGCAAAGACAATGAAAAAAAGTTGAAATCTAGGTTTTTTTCTTACGGGGAAATCACGTCTTTATTCTAACATAAAAACCTAAACATTGAAACATAATAGATATGATAGAAAAAATGGAAAAGCACATTAGGTTTTCCTCTACACACTTGCTGCAATGGATTACATTTCTTACTGCTTTCAAGATGGGGGGTGATTGTGACACATGTCAAACCCACTGTGTGTGCACATTGTGCCGGGATCAGACCTATGAGACTTATTATAGAAGCATGACATAGTGGGCCTAATAAATTCTGTTAAATTGCTATTAATGTTTAAAGTTAATGTCAATGTGTAATTTTTGAATGTCAGTACTGGCGTTACAGAAAAATCTAAAACCTAATCTGATCTATGATATAGACACTTATATCTAAATTTAATTATAATCTTTTTTTATGTTGCTTGAATCTCCTTGTGTTGTTCTCTGACCCGAGAGAAGAGCAAACATAAGAAGCATTGTTTAAACCCCAAAAACAAAATTCTCCCCAAAGAATTAAGAGAACGTGTTAAAGAAATCTTGGAGTTAGTTGCTGCATTAGGCCAAATGATTGCCTGCAAACTAACAAAATGAATTAAAAATCTAAAACAGTTTGTGTTTGAAAGTCATATTATGTATTTGTTTTAAAACTATACAATACAATAACACAAAGAAATATATGAACACACAAAGAAATATATGAATTTAATAACCAGTCTGTGATTGGCTGTTGCCTATCTGGCAATGCACGTGACTCAAAGCCTATCCCTGCAGGGGACGGGCCAATAGGACGGCTTCATGTCGGCCTTTAGGGATCAGACTGGGTGAATAAAGTTAAACTAAATGATAAGTGTTAGAAATATTTCAGAGTGACCTGGAATGTAGCTGTTGTATGTGAAACTGCATTTGATCAGTTAACGAAAGCTCTGCTTCACATCTGATAGCCAATCAGCTTCAAGCAGGACTCTACACAGATACCTGGATATTTCACTGCAAAACCAATGATTTTAATAGCTGGAGTGTAGAAAAACTATGATTGTGATTATAGAAAATGTCAAACAAATCACACATGATACAACTTAAAATGATGTTTCACATCATCAACCAGTTGCTCAAAAGACGGTGCCGTTGTCATTAAAGCAGTTTGATCAGTTGTGATCAACCCAAACAGAATATCATTGGTAAGAGGACATGAGAGCTCTGGCAAGCTTTTGTAATACCCCCCATGTCTGAAAGGCTGAATTAGCATGGCAGGATAATAGAAAGACATGGAGGGAAACAAAAGGCCACGCAATCTAAATGCAGGACCTGGGTCATTATGGGCTTGAATTACACAACCTTTGCTGCGTCTCTTGCCCACTAATCTCAGATCCATTCAGCACTCTCCTTTTCACTGATCATCTGTGTGATGTGCTAATCAGGGGTGCAAACAAACACCCGCTCAGGGAAATCTGTGGAATACATTTAAACTGCAGACATGAATGCAGTGGCTTGGAACCACATCTGCGAGATTCTGTTGGGTTAGCAACCATATCTGGTAAATGCATATGCAGTACTGACATTTTCACATTTGTGATTGAACTTAATAACAAATTCTAGCATGCACTTAAAGGTTTTTTGGTTAAATGCCCAGAGGTTGACAGCTGGTTATCGCTTGAATGTGCAATCCTGGACAAAAATGAGGACATTACTTTCACGTGAAACCAGCTGTTACTTTTGACAATGTCACTTTCAAAGTTTCCCCAAAGTCTCACTGTCAAAATGTTATTTAATTAAAAAAATAAGGAATTATTTATTTGGTCCAAAACATTCTATGGCACGTGGAAATGTTAATGGAGTGGCAATGCAACATGTAAGATTTGGAGTAATGGTTAAAGCAACACCAGGACGTTGTGCTGTGTGATATAATGAAGATTTGTTTTGCACATTTGCAGTTCAGTGATAACAGATTTCCCATCAAACTGTCCTGCTGACTTTTTAATGTCTCCAGCTGACTTGTAGAAAAAAGAAACCAGTGATATCATGCAGACAGTGCTGTATAATTGTACCAAAAAAGCTAGACTTCTCATCTGTGGATGTAAGACAATGTATTCATACAACACAGTTCACACACAAATGCAATTCAAAGGGCTTTACATGCACCATCAAATTCAACAAGCAAAAAGAAAGCATAGGAACAGTAAATATAACATTTTATGTTGTTGCCTGAGTGATTTTTTTTTTACATGGACCTGTAAAGACACTGTTACAGTAATCAAGTCTGCTGAAAACAAAGGCATGAACATAATTCTCTAAATCCTGTGGAGACATGAGTACTTTAAGTCTTGCTATGTCTTTGAGATGGTAGTAGGCTGATTTTGTAATTCGGTTGATGTGTGTTTTTAAATTTTAGTCAGAGTGCAGAACAACACCAAGGTTCCTGACATGGTTTGAGCTCCTAAACATGGGGGCGTCATAAGAGCACTAACTGTTGATGGCTCATTTTTTGCACCAAAAATAATTGTCTCCGTTTTGTCCTTGTCCAATCACTGATTTGTTCAATGCATGTATTTAGTGACTGGCGTGGTTTATAATCCAGTAGAAGACACGGAAATTAAGGAAAAGCCTAATTATTTGTAGGGGGGCACTATTGAGATACTTTGTCACACCCAAGAACAAAACCCATGAAATATCTAATTATGTCCTAATACATGTGCATATTTTGGTGCATTTCAAATCACCTAAAAATGTAATTCATTTCACATTATTATAATACTAATAATACCTTTAGTTGCAAAAGAGTCCTTGCCCCCATCAAGCCCATGACCTTAAGATACGACCATCCTCTCCTACAGTAGACACCATGTAGGTATAGGTCTTACTAGAACCCCGTGAACACCACTTCACCATATGGAGACACCCAAACCTCCAGACCTGTTGTGCTTAGTGAAATTGGCAAAGCTTTGATTGGTTTAGCAAACGGTTCATTATTCTGGATAAGTAAAGTTGACTTGACCTAGGCGCTCGTTATTTCTGTTTTTTTTTAAATCCCAGCACCAAGAAGCTCATCAACGACGCCATCATGAACAATGACTTTCTGAACAAGGTGGAGCCGCAGCACATGAGGGAGATGGTGGACTGTATGTACGAGAAGGTTTACACCGAGGGACAGCTGGTCATCCAGGAGGGGGAACCTGGGAACTACCTCTATGTCCTGGCAGGTTAGTTCAGCAGAAGTCTGATGGGACTTCTTGTGTGATTTTGCTCGTTTTACTAACAGTTGGCATAGAAACAAAGTTTTGCAAAAGTCATTGAAAATGGAAACTCTGATTGGACAGATGGTCTAGCTAGCTGTCTGGTTTTACCCTGCAGAGATCTGAGGACCAGGTAACCATAGTCCGCAGAAATCCACCAGAAGTTAGAATGCCAACACAGAGACAGTCCAAGGGGACGGACATCCGGTGGACCCTCCGGTGGCAACAACCCGGGAATGAAATGTCGTTGATTTAGACCATAGTCATGTTACCTTGATACCAGACCTACGTAGGTGGCAGTATAGTTCTAGTTCAGCTCTTGTAAATGTTGCTGTTGCTACGACTGCTCACTGGCTCTGGTGTGGACTGGAAAAGTTGGTCTGCCCCGGAGTTAGAGCGCTCTACAGACTGTACAAATGTTGCCATCCTCCACAGAAAAGGAAGATAAACCTTCTACTCTAATATACAGTACATATCCGAATATCCCAAGTTAGCTCGAGTTAACAATGAGTACCCAATGGAAATGTCGAGGATAAAATGAGTATGAACTGCATGTTGTGCTTTTCTAACTGCAGATGGCTTGCTGGAGGTCATCCAGCATGGGAAGCTGCTGGGGGAGATGGGTCCTGGCACAGCCTTTGGAGAACTGGCCATACTGTACAACTGTAAGAGAACAGCCAGCGTCAAAGGTGAGTGACAGGAGCAGGAGTTCGGCATATTAAGGTATGCATCTGTTGTGTAAGTTTGTGTTCTCTACTGTCTTTAATGTAAGTGCTGCGTTATCGTGTTGTACACATTGCTATGCTATTCATTATCAAGTCTGTTGGAGTCAGGATGTGGATAGCAAAGGACTGGAAGCCATGGGAAACAGCTAGCTGGTCTTCTCATCCCACTCTTTGAAATGATCCCAAAAACGCTGGTCTCCAGAAATAAGGAACTGTTCCTCGGACACGATTTGCTAGATCATAATCAGCATTTTATCTACAGCGTGGTTTGTGCTAACTGGATGGTATGCAGAAGCTTTGACAAAAAAAAAAAAGATTATTCATTAAATTGCTGGTGAAAATTGTTCAATTGATTTATGCTGTGAAATATGGTTTCATTTGTATTATTTACATTTTACCAGAGTTGAATGTTATTTTAGCACTACTGAATGCATAGGGGTGTTTAGGTTTTTCATGCTATGTACCCAATTTAATTATTAGTACCCTTCACTATCCCCCACGCTGATGATAAAGCAAAGATGTCATGCATTGTTGATGGTTCCATTCTCCTCCAGCTGTGTCCCAGTCTCACATCTGGGCTCTGGACCGCCAGACGTTCCAGACTATCATGATGCGGACCACACAGGCCAGACATGAGGAGTACTTCAGCTTTCTGCGCAGGTACAAACACAACAGACCGGCTTGGTGTCTTCTTTCAACTACAATATAACGAGTGCTTTCACTGAGGTTGGCATTATTACTCTAAACCCAGAAACGCGTGTGGGCGATTTGTAGCTAACTATCAGCAAAGAGATCCTGCTAAAATACAGCTTTGACTTCCAGATGAGGTTTCAGTTCCAGTCGGACCAGGTCTTAAAGATGTAGCTACAGTACATGCCAGGTTAAGGTGTGAGTTGTAAACCGGTGCGGAACTTTAAAGTATTTGTGAATTTACATAACGCACTGTCAAATTCTCATGTTTGTCCCTGATGATATACAATTTGGTTATTTTTAGCCAATGTCCACCAGTTATACAAATAGCCACATTACAATTGCCCCTATTATACTCCTTTTCAGCGTAATATTTGCACTCTTGGGATCTCCTTGAACAGATTGAGATGTGTTGAAGTTCAAAAAAACATATTAACATATCTTTCTCATACTGTTGTGCAGAAAGGGAGAATGGTTTTGCAGATTCCCTGTTTGTGATTCACCACACGATGATTGCGTGTTTTTGTTTCTCTCGGGTGTGTGTAAGTGTGTCTCTGCTCCGAGGACTGCCTGAGGAGAAACTAGCCAAGGTTGTCGATTGTCTTGAAGTGGTGAGTACTTCCAACTCCACCACATTTTGCTTATAATCTTTATTTCCTTCCATACAGTATATGCTCGTGACTACATTTTTTTTTTTTTCTTCAGATTGTATCTAAGAGAATGACTGTCCTTCTGTCTTTTCAGGACTATTTTGAAAAAGGGGAGTATATTATTCGAGAGGGTGAAGAAGGGAACACTTTCTTTATTATCGCAAAAGGAAAGGTGAGATATCTGCACAATGTTGTTGTGACCATCATAAAGCCTTATCATCTTCTTAATTCAAAGCAATTATTTGATTGGAGCCTGTTGTTCATCTTTTATTTCTATCTATAGGTCGTAGTCACTCAAAGCACAGAGGGGCTTGCTGAACCACAGGAAATCAAGACGTTGGGAGTTGGAGACTACTTTGGGGAAAAAGCTCTCATCAGGTACAAGCGGCAGCTTCACTGAAGGCTGAACCCTGACACCGTGCAGAGTCCCTCATTAGCAGTGCCACATGGAATTTTGCAGAATGATCTCAAACAAATAAAAAAAATAAAAATTGACCTTTGGATGTTAACACATCTTCACCTCAAGCAGAAAAACAGTAAAGATTTAAGATTTTGGATCACCCCTGAAAACTGTAGCAGTGCCTTTTAGAGTGTTCCTATTATTCTCGTCAGCAGGACTGACAGCACTATAACATACATACATAGAGAGGGGGGGTCATATTAAGGGGGGCGCAGACAACCCTTGCTCCCAAAACCACCACTGCCAAGAACAGAGAGTGAGTGTGTACTGTACATATGGGTTTGTGTTCTTTGTTGGACTGAACTGAACTCTTTCATGTTGACAGTGAGGATGTGCGCTCAGCCAACATCGTCTGCAGTGAGAATGACACCCACTGCCTGGTGGTGGACAGAGAGTGAGTAGCGGGATGCTTTGTGTGTTGCATGTTTTATTATGTACAACTGGACCCATATACCAGACCTTTTAGATACTGCTTTGTGTTGCAGCTGTTAACTCGTACTATAACTGGTACATATAGTATACCTAGGGATAGATTAAGGAGTGTGGATGCCCCTGATCCTAGCATATTTGTAAAAAGTGACGGATCAAAGAACAAGTACACAAGATTACGAATCTGACAAAGCATTTAATGAGAAGAGGTCAAGTTTATGTTGAACATCAATATCAAGATATTTTCAACCGAATACAACAATATCAATATGTCCATGATATTGTGGGGTTGACTATTAGTGCTATCACAAAATATTCACACATAAGATTTTGATAAAAAAAAAATCAACATTATTGTGAACATCATAACTATAACGAAGTGGGTAAAGGTGAATAAAAGAAAAAATGTATGGACAAGTACAAAATTAAACAAAAATGTAAAAACTGTATACTTATATTAAATGGAGTTAGATGTCTGTATATCAATGAAAAGTCAATACAGTGCAGACACACACGCTTCCATTAAAGTTGTTGATGCCTTTGCCCCCTGCCTACTCCTCTCCAGCAATTTCAACCAAATGGTGGGAACTTATGAGGAACTGCAGTCTTACCTGAAGGAGTACGTGGAAGAGCTTTCCAGGAGTGATGAGAGGAGAAATGCTCTGTAAGTGCACAATAACAGGACGACACAATAATCCAACGCATTCTTAAAAACAGGTATGATGTCGTATGAAAAACCATGCATAACAATCCGGATGATGTCCTACGTAACTACAGTGACCCCCAGCCAGTCACATGACCAAGTCTAGCTGTCCCATCACAGTTTTTTAGCATTCTTTACTGTTAAATTTAGCTGAGAAAAGGTGGCTGTACAGAGCACCCTGAGGCGATTTCATGACTCTGGCCGTGGAAGTTAAGTTAAACCGACGTAAAACAAAAATACTTGGAGTACATGTGGATCACAGTGCATTACTTTCCGTAGCGATGGATACGAATGGTTCATGAGAACAGGGTTAATAATGTGCAGCCGTACAAATGTTATATTAGGCCTTTGTGTAGGGTCATAATGTTGGTGACTAATTGCATGTCATATACTCATTTTGCATTTCCAGTGTTACTTCAGATAATCTGATTTAAAGTTTTGTTTCAGTCTCGGCTGAACAGCAATGAGGGCCCAAATGTAATCAGATGGCCTGTGTTGTTCCTCTCAGGCCCCTCTCACCTCAGATGGATTCTGCAGAGGCCCAGGAGCTGAGGAGACTGAGGGAGAAGATCGCTCTCCTGCCTCCACACCAGCCTTTCCAGGAGCTCGAGGTCGTAGCTACACTAGGCATGGGAGGATTTGGACGAGTGGAGCTGGTGAGCTGCAGTAACAGTACAAATCCCCAGACTAGACTTCCTGTTATGGCGGCGTGGTGAGCAGACGTTGCTCCTCGTGCTCTGTTGCTAATCCTGGAGCAAATACTACTTAAATAAGCCCCATTAGAGTCCTACAGCTTAAAACAGTGGTTGTAAAACATGTTATTATGCCAGGAAAAGTAACCAAGTATAATACCCCAACTATCACCTGTCGTTCGTCAGTTTCCAACATGTCGTTATGTTGGAAATGATTAAGCTGGGTTGCGTTTATGGCGTGAAAATTTATCCTGGAAATGTACGTCATGGAACACAAGGTTAAACTATCAAGTGGCATGTAGCTTTTAAGAAATTCTAGAAAATCATTAGAGATCCTGAGATTTCCCTTAGCCTCTTCACTGCAATATGAGTGTTGTTCTTCTACTGGCCATTAGAAGGGATTCAGTTTCTACATCCGCCTTCACATTTACTGTTGCAATGTTGGTCAATTAGGTTTGTTAGTTTTTGTGTTGTATAGTGTACCTTTCCAGTGTCCCTCTGTGAGGTTTGCTCAATGAGCTCCTCTCTGCTGTTTCTCAGGTGAAGCTGAAAGACGAGGACACAACTTTTGCTCTGAAGTGCATCAAGAAGAAGCACATCGTGGACACCAGACAGCAGGAGCACATCTACTCTGAGAAAAACATCCTTCAGCAGACAAACTCTGTGTTTATCATCAGGTGTGTTTCATGAAGGTGTGATTTTTAGATATTTAGTTGTTTTCCATAATTTGAGCTAGTGGAGTCAAGTAAATGTTGAACAAAAGAGGCTAGAGAATGGGTAGGTTAGCCATCGGATCATCTCCAACAAACCCCTTGCATTCCCTAAGAAGAAGACAAAATGAGGGCTGCTCAGTGTTGGTTTCTCCGGAGTTGCTAAGGAACCAGCTGGGAGAATGCTGCTGACCCGGGTCCCACATCTGCACGGAGATTTATCTGGCCTATGACTTTAAAGAACAAAGGCCCTGTGCAAGCAGTCTGTTGACTGTCATTCAAAGGGAAAAGTTCAGCCAAAATGTAGTGTTCACTCCACCACTTCACTAATACTACACTCTTCCTACCAGTTACTGTAGTTTCTGCCTTAGAAGTTCAGAGATTTTGTACAGGGTCTCAGTTTCAAATATAATCTAAGAATGCTGATTCTTGTACGTCTCTGTGTTCATGGGCTGTTAAGTTCATAGAAGTAGATATTTTAGAGCCTGTATCAAAAGTCTTTTTGGTGCCCATGTATAGGCCCATATGAGGCATGTTGTTGGTATATGTGCGTCATTATTACATTTTCAGATTGCATTACCAATCCAAGAAATCAATGCCACTACAAAACATGAACGCAGTTTCTACTGGATGTTCACCACCAATCAGCATATTACCAGCGACTATCATTATTTACATTTTGAGGTTCTGAATTTTCATCTATATTTTGTTAGCAAGTTGATCATGAGGTGTTAACAAAGGCTGTCTTGGCTGTCTGTGCATGTATTTCAGGTTATTCCGAACATTTCGGGATGCTAAGTTTGTCTACATGCTGCTGGAGGTGTGTCTTGGTGGAGAGCTGTGGACTGTGCTGCGGGATATGTGAGTGTAGGTGCTTTTGCTACATTCATAAGAACTACAAATGAAAACATCCATAGATTGATATTAAAACACTAACTTAAAGGAATAGTTCAGCCCAAAACAATGTTACATTGTATTTAGTATTCACCCACCTGGGCTCTCTTTGGACCCATAAAAGATTTTCTATCAAATGGCGTAGTAAAAAGTGAAAAATGTAGGCAAATCACTGCAAACTGCAAAGCTCAACAGAGGCCGCACGAAAGACAGCAAAAAAGTTATTAAAAAAACCTAATCGAGTGAAGCAACTTGTGTACTTATGTGCTCTCTTTGGCAATTGTTTCAGAGAAAATAGCTTGTATGTATTTGCATGAGCTCATGATGGATACAATACACTCAATGTAAGTTTTATTGAAGCAAATAACCCAAAGAGAGACAGAGACCTTAGAACAACTACAATATGGAGGTTGACGGCTAGCCAAGTACTACACCCTTTTTCTTTTTTCGCTCCATAGTCTATTTTTGCCGGAAGGTGTGTGCTCACATATACACACGTATGCATGGAGTATCTTCTTCTTTTGTGTTTTTTGTTGTACCTGTACCTGTTGTTGTACCTGACCAAGTACGAAGAAACTTTATGCCTTATTCGTCACATACTTTCAATATCTATTATTGCATTTAGCCCTAAGTATTGGGAGCAGTTGACAGCTATACATACAGCGTCCACTGAGCAGCTTGGGGTTCAGGGACACTTTGACATGTGAGGAGCCAGGGATTGATCCACCAACCTTGTGGTTATGGGGCGATCATTAGATTTTAGAGACACAAGACACCCACGACCAAACGCTAGAGATCAATGGGTGACAGACAGCCAGATCGCTCTCACATCGGTATAATTAATCACAGTAAAATATGAGCTTGAGTGCTCATGAATGACAATTGGTTTGCAAATTTCCCTCCGTCGTACATTATTTGGAATGTGACCGACCTGGCAATTACGCACATGCTATAATCACATATAAACTCTACACAAAGAACCATTTTGTTGGGAAGACCATGATTGGCATGTGCTTCTGCTCTACATTAAGTTGTTCCTGGGATGTCCCATTGGTTGAGGGGTTAAGAGACTGAATATTAACTGCAACAGTCCTAGTTTTCCTGAAACTGGCATTTGGCTGCTCTGTGCACGTCTAAAGGGTTCTATTAATTTGTTGATCTTTCACCAGGAGTTATTTTGATGAGCCCACAACAAGGTTCTGTACTGGTTGTGTCTTAGAGGGCTTTGATTACCTCCACACTATGGGCATCGTCTACAGAGACCTGAAACCTGAAAACCTTCTACTGGATGCTAAGGGTTATGTCAAAATGGTAAGCCACTCTGAATATCTGTTAGGGTTATGTCTTTTAAAGACTGTTATTCATTGTGCATTTGTGCGGTTTTCCTAAGTCCTATGTATTTTCTCAGGCAGACTTTGGCTTTGCTAAAAACATCGGCCTTGGAAAGAAGACCTGGACGTTCTGTGGGACTCCAGAGTATGTGGCCCCAGAAGTCATTATGAACAAAGGCCATGACTTTGGAGCTGATTGCTGGTCCTTGGGAATCCTCATATTTGAACTTCTGACTGGCAAGTAAGTCAGTTAGAGAGAATCTGCTGCTCTTGAGATGTGGACTTCTTGGAGAAAAACACATTAAAGCATATGCATTTGTTTTTCATAACTATGATACCAAGGCATAGGTTAGCATGGTACCAGTGAGTCCTTTTTTATGATTAATTAAATCCAGTTGCGCTAATTGCATTGCAGCTTCCCTTGTCATTTAGTATTGCATTGTCTTTAAAGGAATAGTTTAACATTTTGTATAAATATACTTGTTGGCTTTCTTTCAGACAATGAGACGAGAAGATACCAATATGTGTGGTAAATGCAGTGCTGGAGTCAGGCGTGGTTAGCCTAGCTTAGCATAAAGGCTGGAAACAGGTTGACACAACCAGCTCTAGTTTTCTCAAGTCTAGGAATATGCATTTGACATGAGACTTTGGACTTCTAATCTTACTAACGGAAAGAAAGCAAATGAACATGATTCCCAAATTGGTAAAGTCATCCTTTGAATATTGTTGTGAAGTTTGCAATAAACAGGAAATCTGAAATTTTTCTTCCAGTCCACCCTTGGCTGGCTCAGACCCCATAAAGATTTACACCATGGTTCTTCATGGCATTGAGAAGGTGGATTTCCCTAAGAGAATAGGGAAGCGTCCAGACGACCTCATCCGGAGACTCTGCAAGTACGGTGAATCAAAGCGAAATTTCACCAGATAGTCACTGAATCACATGGTAGCCTAGTTGCTGGTGTGGAGCAGACCAGGCAGTGTAATTTAGCTTGTTGTGTGTAGATGCTGCTGATGCTTTATTAATCATGTTATTTCTTAAGTGTTAGCCTAATTTTATCATGTTTGTGTCATGTTTCCTGGCTGTTTTTTCTAAACAGTACAGCCAAGGGGTTATAAATCCTGACATTAAACCAAAATAGGCTAAACGTCTATTTCTTTTCCTCACAGGCTAAACCCAGTGGAGAGACTGGGAAACAAAAAGAACGGCATCATTGACATAAAGAAACACAAGTAGGTTTACTTTCCAAATGATATCAGTCTCTCCGTTCATTATTATTTTGGATTAAGTTTATAAAAATCCATCAACTGCACAAGATATAGAAACTTCCACATGATTGTTATAATTTTCCTGATTAATAATGTAATGTTAACTGGTAATGTTATAAACAAAGGGGTATGGTGCATGCTGAGGTAGGTGAAGAGGCTTGGTAGGTTGGTTGGGTGGTTGGTTGTTTGGTTAGTTGGCTCTGTTGTTTGGTTGGTTAGTTGGTTGGTCTGTTGGTCGATTGGTTGGTTGTTTGGTTGGTTGGTTAGTTGGCTCTGTTGTTTGGTTGGTTAGTTGGTTGGTCTGTTGGTCGATTGGTTGGTTGTTTGGTTGGTTGGTTGGTTGGTCTGTTAGTTGGTTGGTTGGTTGGTCTGTTGGTCGATAGGTTGGTTGGTTGGTTGGTTGGTTAGTTGGCTCAGTGGTTTGTTGGTTTGTTGGTTGGTATGTTGGTCAATAGGTCGGTTGGTTGGTTGGTCTGTTGGTTGGTCTGTTGGTTGGTTGGTTGGTCTGTTGGTTGGTTGGTTGGTTGGTTTAGTGTATTGGGCTGATGATGATAGCAACTTGCTAGTTAGCTTGACATAGTTGAAGTCTCAAATGAAGTCCAACTTTAAAGTTTTTGTTCTGTTTTATAGGTGGTTCCAGGGCTTTAACTGGGAGGGTTTGAGGCGTCACAAGCTGCTGTCTCCATTGAGGAGAGAGGTAAAACCATAACCTTTGTTCCCTAACAATGAACAATAAAAGACAGACAGTCCCATAACAAAATCTGTACAAACATGTCAGATCAATAGAATTTAAGAAATGCGGTCAACTGCTTTTATCTAGAGAATACTAGCATACTTACTGACAATTTGTGACAAACTTTAATGAAAAACCTCAAGAGTATTGAATGAAAGTGAAAAAAATCTTGCATGTTATGACATGACTGCAATGAATTAGACTTTACTAACAAAATAAAATGAGAACATTTTCATCCAACATATAAAGAATACTGCATATTGATTGGCTTTGGTTAGCAGATAACAAGCAGATACATTACCCTGCACTTCCATTGTATGGTTCCTAAACATAACCATAAAAGAAAGAAAATCACAATTTAGTTTCTATATTGTAAAAAACAACCAAAAAAACCAAACTTAAATTTAACATGAAACATTTGCAGATTTGGTCAGTCATAACTTCCACTTCCACGCACAATGCCACCACCATGCTTGTCAGTAGGGACAGTGTTAAGCTTCAAGTCCTCTCCTTCTTGTTTTCCTCCTCCAAACATCTTATTGCAGCCAAATGTATACAAGAAACCAAACCGTCCCTGACAAGTGTTAACTTTAAATACATGTGTTTTATAAGAGACTGGGCAACGGAAATGCAGCTCTGTCAATGAAGAAGATGTGAGTGTTCCCATGCTGTAGAAATGCAATGATTTTCCTTGTTTCTGCAGCTGAAGGGCCCGACGGATCACAGTTACTTTGACACGTTTCCTCCTGACCCAGAGGAGCCTCCTGACGAGCTGTCTGGCTGGGATAAAGACTTCTGAGGACTCTGATTGGACAGAATCTAAGCACCAGCAGCCAATCAGGCCCATTCAGCTGCAGTGTGTTAGCAAGCTAACTCCTAAAGCTTCTCTTTTGCTCTTTACTAACGGCAGCTTACATCAAATGTAGCACATCGTCAGGGTAACTGAGACTGAATAGGTAACCTCCTTGGAGGAGAGTAATGGTCATCTTTTTTGGGGGGTAACCTTAACTGTAAAAACTACAGAATCAGCATTATTAAATCTAAATAAATGAGACAAACATACACTGTCAAAAATGTTGCGGCTGCAGGAACAACTTAAGTTTTCACATTATTTTTCAAAGTAATGTAGTTCAAATGTCATGAAAAAACTATGTTGGGACAAAATATGTAACTTTTTTGAGCAGATCGGTATGCAAGTGAAGTTACCCATTTGGTTCACACGCCATCAGAGAATCTAGGTAACTGGTTGGGGACGTCACAAGCCAGTTAATAGCTCAACATGAGTCAAGCTCATTAAACTCCAAGACATTTTTTTTTCATTTTGTTTAGTGTCATATGGTCAAAAGTCAAAATATTAATGTAGTCAGTGTCTCACTTTTACTCCGAATCTGAACAACAGGAGGTCTGAAGGCCTCCGGCCACGGAGCAGGACTGTGACAACCGTGGTATGTCCTGCAGTGGGTGGAAGAACCCAGTGGGTGGAATACATTCCAGTGCATCTCACACACATCTGTGCTTCAATTTCTGTGGAGGTGGACTCGAGAAAACAGTCTGCTCTTTGTTTTCAAGGTTCAAGAGTTCAGCGTTATTGTCGATATGCAGATTGTGTAATGGAGTGCAGTCAAAGCCCTCTCCAAGCTCCACACAGAACATATTAAAAGATAATCAAATATTTCAAATTAGAATGGAATGAAACAAAAAAAGGCTTTAGTACAATCTGGAGTGTGCCCACGGCTCTGAAGAAGTTTCAGACTAAGGCTGCAAATTCCTCAGATCTATAATATTACATACTCTGTATGTAAGTGTCTTGAGATAACTCTTGTTATGATTTGATACTATGAATAAAATTGAACTGAATAGAACATTTGCTGGTGTAATTTCTCACCGTGGCCACCTGAGGCCAGTCAAGGCTGATGATCATTTCTACGGCACATTCCAGTTTTTTTAACAACTGCTTACACACAAAATCTTTACATGCCACATGGTTTTCAAAACCTACAAAATCATGAATTTGTTAGCCTTTTTATTCAGTTTTCAATTGCATGAAACACCTTTTTTTTTAAACTACACAAATTACATACAGGTTAAATTGTTTCACATTGCATTTTGAAGTCATTTTGTGTGTGTGTGTGTGTGTGTGGGTGCGTGCGTGTGTGTGTGTGTGTGGGTGCGTGCGTGTGTAATGGGAGGGGTGGGGGTGAGGGTGAAGGGATTTTAAAATCAAGTCAAATTGTATTACACTTAATTCATACTTTGCACATGTTTGTGAATGGAAATGGTGTGTATGTGTGTGTGTGTGTGTGTGTGTGTGATATTTGTAAATTATTGTAATAAGGCAGGGTGTGAAACGTGAATGATCATTCTTTTAAAATTGCATAACCTGGCGTTTTGAATTTGAGTTGCATTATTAATAACAGAAATATTAATAAAGTGTTCTAGCTGGCCACCACAGGCGTAAAAAGGCAAATTTTGTGAAAATCTTTAATACATCTCTCAAGGTTTTTATGTCCCTGAATAAACTCCGCAAATAAAATGGCATTGCATCCCATGCCACGTGAGAAAAATTAATGCTGGAAACAAAATGATATAACACATTCATATGTTCTTTTGCTTTAACTTTATTTTGAAAAATATATTTAAATATTGATGCAACATACACAGCTGTCTGACGCCCTACAGATAAACATCAGACATAATTTACACAAAAAACAGTTATGGTCTTAAAAAATTCAACATACATCCCTTCCGTTACTTAGCAACTCAATATAATAACATACTTATACTATAAAAGTATCCTGTGGTACAACAGTACTGCTGAAGCATCAACATGTATAATGGTGGTTGTGGTGTGAGTGTCCTAAATATGAAAGAGGATTAGGGCAACATGTGAAAAAATGTATTGAGTTCTGAGTTTAATGTCAGAATTATGAAAATAAAGTCGGAATTCTAAGAAAAAAAAGTCAGAAATTTAAGATTCATTCAAAACAAACTCTTGAAAAAAAGTCTGAATTCTGAGATTCAAGTCAGAGTCTCTGAATTTCTGATTTACTTTTTTAAAATACTCAGAAGTCTGACTTATTCTCACAATTCTGACTTTAAATTCAAAATGCAAATATTGTGTGACCCTCATCCTCTTCCGTAGCTAAACAACAAAGCAGCTGCTACGCAACGTTCAAAAGATATTTTGGATAATTGTTTTTTATCACCGTTTGGTCTCCATCCGTACTGCTAAACCAGATGTGTGTAAGAACAAGGGATCCTGCAATCTGCCAATAATACAGGTTTCTAAGAATCATAAAAGTTGTGAGTTATTACATTTATTATAGCCTACAGCACATTAAAAAATCTTTTCATCTCTGTTCACCAAGAAATGGCTGTAAATCAAGACAACCCCTAGAAAAAGCACTGCGCTACCAAAATCCTGTCTCCATGGCGACTGCACATATAAAACCGGGTTGCCTTTAAAGGTGTGTTCAGACTGTACCTTAGGCAAGTTTCTGAGGTAGCTCGACTGCATCTGAAGTTAATGCAAAGAAACAAGTGGAGGCCAATGGCTGCGAATGTTCCTCTGGGGATGAACTGAGGCAAAGATGCCGTCCTGAATGTTTCTGACTTTAATTTATGTACATCCAGAGACGAAAGGGAAAGCAGAACAGTCTGCAAAACAACAGAAATAACCCCGGTTCATGCTATGTTTTAAGGACAATGTGTAAGCTACATTGCTACCTAACTTCAGCTAATGTCTGTAGAGTCTGTACATTGGCAAATAAATGACTTTTGGGGCGACTTCTGGCTCATTTGGTGGAGTGGTCCCCAACATGTAGGCTGAGCCCTTGTGTTGGGCCACGGGGTTCAATTCCAGCCCTTTGCTGCGTGTCATCCCCTCTCTCTCTCCCTTTCCGAGTCTATCTACACAATCTAATAAAAATGTGCATCGTCAATTAGGTCCACTTAAAGTTCTGTTTTTGCCGCTGAAATGCTTAGATTAATACTCTGTCTAAAGAAAATAAACTGTCTAAAAACATTATGGAAAGTATTCCTACAGAAATAGACCTTTTTAAAAACTCCCTCTCTACTTTTTCCTTTCTGTTTAACCAGAAACAGCTCTAAGGTCACTAGCACTAAACCCACCGGACTCCATTTAAATAAACAATACTTTTAGCGTGTATAGAGCCAACCTATTTTCACATGTACATCTGTAAACTATGTGTTTATTTCAACCTAAACTAGAGTTGTGATGGTTGAAAAAGTGGAAAGACGACCCAAAACAGCTTTTCATAGTTTTATTCTGTTTTTGTTGACTTTGAATGAAGTGTATTTTACAATGCTAAAATGACTTGTTTATTTACATGGAGTTTGGTGGGTTTGTTGAACGCAATTTTGCAGATGTTTTTATGTTTTAAAAAAGGATCTTACTCTTCAACAGAAAGGTGGACCTCCTTAGAAATCCTTCCCATAATGTTGTCAGACACTGAGAATATTAAATTGAGACTTTCAGTGGCAAAACGAGCACTTTAGTGAAGGTAAATAGAAGCTGGACAATTGCCCCTTGTAGCTTGGTTCTCTTGACACAGTACTGTGTAAATTTGTGTATGTGTGGAATTCAGTATGTATATATATACATCTTCTAGTTATATTGAGAGAGAGAGATGTTTCTCCACAACCTTCAATCAGCAGGAACTCTGCAGGCTTTTTCTCCTACACTCTTCACATACATTATCTCTGAATGCACGCTGGTTATGCAACACACACACTATACAAAGTTGTGTGTGATTTGTCTACAACACATTTACAACATCATATAAAATGGAAAGTTGGGAAATATGTGTAAGTTTCACATCAGTTGGATTGTTACAAAGGTTGCAGCCACCTAATGGAAACCTACAGGAGTGTAAATAGTATCAACAGAGAACGTAATGCAGTTTATTATGTCACACATCATTTTGGACATGTAGTAATCTCATCTTCTTAATTATAGGAGAACATTGCCTATATTTTCTAAGTACCCTGCAATAAACAGTTAATGAGTTTCACATGTTACTCTCATTCTCACTTCCATGCAGCGTTTGCTGCCTCCTCCGAGTCCTTTCCTTCCCACCATTGTTCTCTCTCTTCCTAATTCCCTCCTTTTTCTTCCTGGTTTCTCTTCCATTCTTGAATCATCTCAGCATCGTCACGGCGTCCTCCTCTGTGGAGACAAAGATGGAGGGCAGGGTTTAGAAATATTTCCCAATTTAGCCGCACTTTGCAGAAATAAAAAACAAATGACGTGAGGACATTTTCCCAGATTATGTCTGTGAAAAGATACATGTAGACATAAATGTATGCACTGATGCAGCTTGAATCCTCTAAGGTCCTGTTTGTACTTGAACAATAGTGTGGGGTTTTGTAAGCAATATACAATATATGATGTTGATTTTTTACATTTTCCTCGACAGTTTAGTGTTATGTAACTCAAAAAGTATGAAGTTATGCCCTACAATGTTTCTTCTTTTGGGGACGCTTGCTTTGCTTTTACTACATTTACTTATTAATAGAGAAAGTACCGGCAGGTTTGAGAAATACTCCTCAATATGAATGCTATCAGTGTACAGAAATCAACATCCATCTACTATAGATTGCTCTGGTATGATATTAAGATATATATGTATATGATGGTTCCTACAGAGGGGTTGTATTGAAGTTTAAGCTCTATAAGCTCTTATGTAATGAATATGTGAATGAATGTGGTTTATTTCTCCCTGATTTCATGTGGAAGTTGATTTTTGGAGAACAACAGTCACCTCCTACTAAAGATGGTTTCTCAGGAGAACACCATTTGCCTGAAGATGGTTCCCAAACGTTGCCCATTATTAAACTTGATATATTTGTTGCAAGTTGGACAGTGTGCAGGAGTTTTTTTTTGCAGTAAAAAGAAAAGTAGTCTGCACCACCTGGATGGTTATTGCAGCCAGGGGAAGTCCAGTTTGCTCTGGTGGCCCAAGGCAATCATGGAGTTCCTGTTTCTGGCAGCAGGATCTGCTGGTTCCAGGTCCAGCCTGTACAGAGGAGGAGACAGGTATGAATGGGAGCTACTGGGAGCCTTTTGACATCAGAGACTCTCCTTCAGCTTGCATCACAACATCGTAGCATGGGAGGGTCAGAAAACATCCTTTATCATTATTAAATCCCTCCTTAAAACCCAGCTCTTCTCCTTGGCCTTTGACGACAGATGTTGACATTTTGGTTTTACTGTTTTATTGTATGACTGTCCTCTTATGTTTTATGTCTTTTCATTTGTTTAATTTGTATTTTATGCCTGTGCAAGCAGCGGTAGAAGAAATATTCAGATCCTTAATATGGATACTTAAGTAAAAGTACTAACACCACACTGTAAAAGTACTCTGTTACAAGTAACAGTCCTGCATTGGAAATGTTACGTAAGTAAAAAGGATGTAAGCGTCGTCAGGAAAATGTAGTTACAGTATTAAAAGTACCCAATGCAGAAAAAAACTTCCACTTTAGAAACTGGAAAAAACTGGGTAGTTTCATCTCTAATATAATGTACATGTGTTTTGTGTGCAGTTATCGTAATGTGTAAAGTAACTAGTAACTAAAGTAACTTGTAATTAAAGCTGTCAGATGAATGGAGTGGAGTAATATTTCTCTGAAATAGAAGTAGAAAGTGTCATTCCACCACTATGTGGGAGTTATGTACTTCATGTACTTTATGAGTTATGTACAACTATGGTTGTTTGACAGTGTGCAGTAAATAAAGTTTGAAAGATATATTTCCCATCATTCCTCCATTGTGAGCAGCGCTGCAGTGGGCCGGCGGGCATGTCTCAGCGGGGGGGGCGCTGATGTTTCTGATGAACCCTGGACTGGATCCACGTCTCCCCAGGACTCAGCTTAAACCCATGGGCTCTTTCTCCCACTCCTCCAGGCATACCTCAGGCCTGACTCACCAGTCTACACCCCCCCC
>NC_048423.1:24720200-24721185 GCF_013103735.1 Etheostoma cragini | reverse complement strand
TTCATCTGGCCCCGGTCAGGACAGAGGGAGGGGCTGAACCTCACTAACTAAGTACATTTTGTAACTAAGTACTGTACACCTGTTGAGTAGGGATGGGTCCCGAGACTCCGTTAAGATCCAAATTTCTCAAAACCAAAAGATCAATAAGGACGAGCTTATTCTAATGGATTATTATAATTCTAATGGCTTCTAGTGGATCATATGACGTTATGACCAAAAACAGATACGTGCAAAAACTTGAAAAATTAATGTTGAGCACTGTGCATATTAACCCTCATGTTGTCCTCGGGTCAAATTGACCCGTCTTCCTTTTTTTTTTATTTCCCCAAATAACATGATTGCCAAGTACAAATCTCTACTTTCATTCATTTTGGAGCGTCTTATTCAATTTTATAGCATTTGAAAAAAAACAATATGTAGTTTTGAAATATTATTGAGTAAAAGTTGACATATTCCAGTCTGTGATTATCATCAACATCCATTCCTTTAATTTTAGTCTCAATAATTCCTAATTTCTGGTTTTCTAACACAAACGTTAGGTATAATTGTTTTATTATAAAAGAGGTTTATTGACCATGAATTCCAAAAATAAAAATTTGAGTGGATAAGTTACTGTTACATAGTAAACATCCAGAAAGTGAGAAGCATTGAAAAAAGCATCATTAGTTTTGAAAAAAGGGACAAAAACGTAAAAAGAAGTAAAAAACATTGATAAAAAGCGTCAACAGAAGTGTTGATTTTTAATTTAGACGGGAAGACAACATAAGAGTTAAAGACTATCCAGTGTGGACTGAGTACTTTTGCGTAAGTGAAGGATCTGAATACTTGTTCCACCAATGAAAAGGACCATTACCCCCCCCTTCTGAGTCCTACACGTATACAGCTTCCAAAAGGAAAGAAACAGTTCATGAAAGCTCAGAGGCCAAAAATGAAGCTAATTGCTCCTTTTATCTTTATCTGCCAGGAAGCTGTCACACTCTACACC
>NC_048423.1:24706327-24720190 GCF_013103735.1 Etheostoma cragini | reverse complement strand
AAACCCCCCCCATGCTGGCCCTTTTCCCACTTCAGTCAGATTAGTTGCATTCCTTTTCTGTTTTGGGGTTTTATTTAACATACAAGGGAGAACACAGGGAGAAGGACAATAAAGTTCTGGCTTTGGCAGGAAGTTTGGAACAGATTTTGAGTGTTTAATGGAGAAAATATTTCAACAAAACCTTCCAGGTGCTAGATTTTGCCCCTCATAAACTGTTTTTAATGAACGAAGAATGTACCTGTGTACCTCAGGCTGACTTCAGACCAGCGGTTTTAGCTGAGATAGCTGCAGGTGATCTGATGAGGAGAATGAATCTAAGTTGAGAGGCAGGTGTTGCTTTTAGCTTGTATGCTAGTTTCACCGACGGTGTTAATTTTGCTGCACAGCCTTCCGGAAAAATATCAACCAAAGGTGCATTGTAATTTTGTGTCTCTGGTGCCTCCACATGCATGCAAACTTGGAAAAAACCTATCCATGTTTTGAGTGGGATCCAGTTTCTGAATGTCCTCTGTCTTCAGTCTCCAAATTCAATATAATGCAGAAAATGAAGAGTTTGATGTTAAAAGATTTGTGGGGGACGACTCCCAGAACCCCCTTTATGATGTGCCTCCCCGCCCGCCTCCCCGGTGTTGAAACAACACCTACGCCCTCGGTACACGCTGTTTTACTTGTGAGTTGTGTGCATCCGGCCCCAGGACTGTCTTTCGGAAGTCCAGTTCACTGGTTAGGGCTTAGGTTAGGGCTTTGTGCAGGCCACGCATGTTCTTCTACAAAAAACTGGGAAACACATTTCTTTATGGACCTGGCTTTGTGCCGTCCCTCAACCATTGGCCCGAAGTTGGATGAACACTGTTGCATAAAATATCATCGCATCCTGCAGAGTGAAGATTCAGATTCTAGACCCAACCACAAAAAACATCTCCAGAAGAAAAGGGTGTTGACAGGGGTCATGTTTTGCTCAGTGTTGATTTAGTATGATGGGCCATATCCAGACTATAGAGCACAGAGTGAGTCCGTAGTGGGCTCCTTACATGTAGAGTTGAGGGCAGGACATCTTCAGCGAGGAGGAAGTCAGTCCCAGCCTGCTTTGGTTCCTCAGCTTAGATCTCCTCACCAGGTCCTTGACTCGGCCCCATGTGCAGCTTTCCCTCAGCTGAACAATGAAAACAACAATTTAATACAAAATGACATATGAGTATGTGTACATGTTTTGTTAAATTGTTGAACAGTTAAGTTTAGCTGTATCTGCAACAGCTTCCTAACCCATAATATAGTAAGCCAATCATCAGTGTTAATTATGTTTCTTTACATATAATATGTTGGATTCAAGTTAATGTATATTTTCAGACAAATTTGCAAATACATATTTTTTACCTATCAAACAATAATTTTGTAGATCCCTGCAATAAAGTGACAGACATGTCCAGAAGAAGAGCAGACTAGTTAGGTTGGTCCTTAAATGTTCCGCAAAAGGGCCATTTGGTTATTAAAATCAAATTGGATTGCCAACAACATATTCCCAGTAGATCTCATGGCGTCATGCTGTTTTAGGAAATATCTTAAAATTTAAAATTAAAATTTGACATTCTGTAAAATTTAAAGAATATGCAAGGTGGCAACCTTCTATGGGAATTTATGGGAAATCACAAATTAACCCTATTCTGCCTATCTGCTCTGAGTGTATTATTTTGCAGATAGAAACAATCTTACCATATCAGAGGCATACATTATTCATTCATTGCCAAATAATTCCATTAATTTAGAAAACATATGCAGTGTGAAATGGCAGCGTGATGGAGAATCCACTGTGCATACAGAGGGTTGTTTATGCTTTTTAAGTTGAAATTGTGCAAATTTCCCCAAATTCCCGAGTTCAACTTCCCTTGGAATTCATCTGAAAATGTTCTGAAATTCCCTGGCCCATTGCAACCATGGTTACGGAGCAAAAAATAAACAAAATCCTCCCTGCCGCATTAATTAGGGTAAATTCCCAGCAGGTGGGGCCCTTGTCATCAGAGATGAGACAGAGGAGGATGTTGGGCAACCTTAAGTGATTCACTGACTGTGTGTGTGTGTGTGTGTGTGTGTGTGTGTGTGTGTGTGTGTGTGTGTGTGTGTGTGTGTGTGTTGGCGGGGGATGGGAGCAGGTCCTCTGGCTCAGCACCGATCCTAATTTCTGAAGAATGATGGTGAAACAATCAGTGCTAAAATATTAGTTTCTAAGCTCTTCGTTGATCATAGAGATTAAAGGTGCAATCTGTGTATATTACATTGTTATTACTAAGAAGCAAACTTGCTATCTAGAAAACGGGGCATTCATGTCCTCAATACAGGCAGTACTCATGTATACTATGCAAGCCTTTAATATCGATAGGAAATAATGTCTTTTATCAAATCTGTTCTTACTTTTGCCATTAAAGATGACCATAGGGACCAAAACCACCTACGCTGTAGCACGAAGGCTGGTAAGGGGATAGGTATCCCACAGACCCCCTTTGGCTGCCATCTTTGACCAGCAGGTTCCCAAGGCTACTATATTACCCCTCAGTCTCACTAGCTCCAAGAGACAGTGAAAAAGTGACAGGCTGAAACAGGAGACATTTTTCTACTGTATGTTTTTGTCTTTCGTCCTTTCCTTTATTTGTACATGACTTTTTAAAAATCTTGCTCCTGACTGCAGGTCAACTTTCATACTGAAACAAAAAGAAGTCTTTGAGGACTTTCAAAAAGCACTGTATAAATCCAACGTATTGTTAATATTATTATTATGTCTTTACATGAACAGAGTTTTGGTTGGATAATACCAAGACACTGCTAAAGTGGACCTGTAACGTGTGCCTATGACTCACCATGCGCTGGGGGGTGGACAGTCCGTCCGTGCTGTCCCCGAGGAAGCGGTCCTCCCCCTCAGTGTAACTCCTTCGGTTCAAGCCTTTCCCCCATAGAGGGACGGGAGTCGAACCCTCGGCGCTCACGTCTGGAACACACATCACACACAGGACGTGGTTACAGTGGTGGTATGGGAATCAGGTTCCCGACGTGTTGTACGGCAGTTGGTTCATTTTACACTAAGAGGCCCTGTCAGCAGCAAACGACACATTTATGAATTATTTTGACTAATAGTTAAGATCAGAGGATGTTGAGTGAACTTTATGTCAAGGTGTAGTCAGAATGTTGTTTAAAAACATTTGGATTGTTTTCAAATGCTATCAAATTCAATAAAACAGTCATATGTCAATGGAATGAATCATTTGTTTCCCTGTGAAGAACGCTGCATGGGTTTCATACAACGTGCATCTATGTCTCCATGTTGTTTTGGGGGGAAATTTGGTCAAAATAAACCCATTTATCTGATATAAAGTCAGCAAAATGGGTCAGAAAAACTATGAAAAGGGGTCAAATTTGACCCGAAGGTAACACAAGGTTCACAAAGAAAGACTTATTTACACAATCAGCAGAGAGGGACCAACCCTGCATGTAGAGTCCCACCCTGCATGTAGAGTCCAACCCTGCATGTCGAATCCAACCCTGCATGTAGAGTCCAACCCTGCATGTAGAGTCCCACCCTGCATGTAGAGTCCCACCCTGCATGTAGAGTCCAACCCTGCATGTAGAGTCCCACCCTGCATGTAGAGTCCAACCCCGCATGTAGAGTCCCACCCTGCATGTAGAGTCCCACCCTGCATGTAGAGTCCAACCCTGCATGTAGAGTCCAACCCTGCATGTAGAGTCCCACCCTGAATGTAGAGTCCCACCCTGCATGTAGAGTCCAAACCTGCATGTAGAGTCCAACCCTGCATGTAGAGTCCAACCCTGCATGTTGAATCCAACCCTGCATGTAGAGTCCAACCCTGAATGTAGAGTCCAACCCTGCATGTAGAGTCCCACCCCTGGTCCTAAAGGTCCCATACACATGGTGCTGAAGGAGTTTCCATTATGTTAGCCTAAACGTATTTGTCTCCTGGGTTATGTTTAATGGCAAATGATTTTCCAGTTCGTGATGCACAGACCTTATTGAACAACACAGAGGCCTTAAAGACATGGGGGGGGGGGGTAAAGAGTACACAGTACAGGAATCTGACACCGGAGAATGGAATTTGTGCATGTGTGGATCCCAGTACCATCGGGACCTATTCAAACTGTTCAGCTTTTATTCTTCCAGTAGTACTGCAGCCTACACTGTACAAGTTATGTAAGTGAACATTTTGGGGGGGTAGCTCAATCCGTAGGGAGGTGGGTTTGGAACAGGAGGGTTGCTGGTTTAAGTCTCTGTTTGAACCAAAGTACAGAGTGTGGATTGGCAGCTGGAGAGATGCCGGTTCCTCTCCTGGTGTGCTTGAGCAAGACACTGTACAGCTCCGGGCGTTTATTGACAGTTAGGTGAGAAAGGGGAGAGTGTATGCAGCTCTGAACCCTGGACCTCTGCGTCGTGTAAACCTCGCTCTAACACCGAGCCAACCTGGCCACGGTCCTGAGCGTGTGTGTGTGTATTTCAGGTCTATGTGTAGTGATTTGTAATAAAACAGAGTGTAAATTGTAATTATTATTATTATAGACTAGTGCACGTACCTCAGAGAGATATTCCCCAGCAGGTGATATTATAATCAAGGCGTTTTGGCGAGAACCTTCAACACTGCACATTCAAGATTCTGACAGCCACGTGTTTCCTGAATTTAGCTGAATCTCCTGATAAAGACCATTTGTGCCTTGTGGATGTGGTCAGAGAAGAGATTTTGGTTTTGGTTTTGATTAAATATTAGGCATAACATTTTGTTTTTGTTAGACATACTACACACAGGCCTAAAATACACACATTTACACGTGCTCAGGTCCTGTACATGCAGAAATGCAGAGATGTCAGAGGGGGGGTTGAGACTGCTGGACACCCTGAACAGGCAACTCTCCAGCTACCAGGAGAGAAACCGCTGCCTGCTGCTGGAAACAATTGTGATGAGGCCCTTAATTCCAAACTAGATTTTAAAAAGCCTTGACCAAGAAATACTCGTATAAAGCCAGTTTCAGTGAAGCAGAAGTTCGACATGTACACACTGTAGCTTGACACTGACTTAGGGCATTGTAGAGTAAGCTGCATGTTGCCCATTTACTCTCCATGAGATTGTTCTGTGAGGCAAAGTGTTGAGAAGGGAGTGCTGACTGTTACTACAGATGGTGATGGGACTCAGCTCAGGCCTGTGTTAGCCTCTGTTCGTGTAGACACACCTCACCTAATCACAGGCTCACAGCTTCTACCCACCTCTGTGTCTCGGGTTTTTATGGGTCAGTAGAGGAAAGTCAGTCAATACATATTTGGAATGATTCTGTCTGAAATTTTGCATTGCCTTTTTCCCTTTGTCAGTGAATGCACCCAATATCTACACGGTGTTCTCGCAAGAGCACAATTTGAATTTTCTCGGCAAGTTACTCTGGCGTCGAGTGATGCTGCTCATTAACTATGCCCTTGTAGCCGAGCTGCACCAATCACATCAGTGTATCTGATGTAGGTGGGGCCAGAGGCGAGCTGCACCAATCGCATCGGTGTATCTGATGTAGGCGGGGCCAGAGGCGAGCTGATCAGATGACGACAGTCTAATCTACCAGTTAGCTCCACTGGTAGCTAAGCGTAAGGGGCCCTGGATACGTCGTCCCGTGTGTTCTTATGATTGGTCGTAGTGTTATCCAATTGCGTCGCTGAGATTTTCAAATGCACGCTTGGTGATGGCCGACTTTCATTACTCGATGCCGGACCCTTAATCTTTCGGATGTGGGTCTGGATTTCCAGGTAACACAATATATTCCCATTTTAAGCCAAACCAAACCTAATCCTCTAACCTAACTCACTTACACTAATCCAATAGAAGCACTCTCGATGCTGTTTTTCTCTTTCTCTAATTCATTAGTTTCTGCACCTGTTCCCGAGTAAACACTCCGTGGCTGGTTTATATGATGGCCCAGTCAGAGCTCTTCACTTAGCTTACTGCACCTAATCTGGGCCCCCATCTCTCCTGACTTCTCAACCTCTTCTTGAGATCCAGTTTCCAGCCCATCAGAGGAAGAGCCAAGGCATTCCAGAGTCCCGGGGCTTTATGCGTTCCCGCCCTTAGCAGGATGCCAGGAATTCGGCCCGTGTCCCATTTGAGTCATAATTCCATCTTTGCTACTGGACCGGCGAGCTGTCAGCCACCACTGCCCCCTCAGGTAATGAGAACTCCTCCAAAAACAATAACACAACCCGAAACCTAAGTCCTGATAAGTCTCTGTAATAACATACAGATTCATTTCAGTCCAACACTGAAATTAAAACATGAATACGTAGTTGGGTGGGTGTGTTTGTTGACACGTCCCACTGTGGCCGGTTATTAGGTGCTGATCCTACTAGTAATTAAATGCTGTAGGTTAAACAGGGGGTGGTTTCAGTAACCTCCAGGGCACTCAAAGAAAACTACCACTGTATGTCTCAGAGAAACAGCCTGTCCGCTAAATAAGGAATATTGTATTCTCAAAGTTTAATCCTTTCTCTGTTGTCTCGAGATGAGCTCTACTTCACAATCACGCTGCGATTTCTTGGGTCTTGAACACACCTCATGACATATGTGCGTCACATACCCATGTCATGGCTACTCACGGTCAACACTGTTGGAATACACTCTGGTTCACAGGGAAAACACCACTGGGGGGGCAACGACCTTGGGGCCCAAACAGCTATAGATTTCTAATGATGTGTAGATATAAAAAATGTTTAGATTATGTTAATATCCTAAGTCATTTTACCCGGAAAAAAATAGTACAAAATGGCCCCCAAAGCTGTTATAAAATATGCAACTCAACTCATTACTGCATTTTGGATATCATATTGGTTTTAAAGGCTGCATGACAGTAAAGTGATGTCATGTTCCTGGCAGACTTACTAGCTGTTTTATTGTTTGTCTTTACCCACTTAGTCATTGTGTCTACATTATTGGTGATTATTTATCCAAACTCTCATTATATTAATATTGTGAAAGCACTAAAATACATGATGACGCATCCTCTTCAATGTATGTATCTCCTATTTCCAGTAAATAAAGCAGAACACGCCATGACTGTACCTCTTCTGGCTGATATAAGTGGATGCCGGGTGACCTCGTGGATGGTGGACAGGTCAGAGAGGGTTCCACTGGGGGACAGACACTCACTTCTGAAGTGTCTCTTGTGAAGGTCCTGGAAGACGAGGCTGGCTGCTCCACAGCTGCAGTGCTGCTGGAAGAAGTCCTGTTCAGAAGGAAGGCAGGAAGGGAACAACTACATCACAATATTCTTCATTTAGCACTTTATAGCGTACATTTTCTAGAAACTAGAAGAAACTGATTGCCTTGTTTATATTTTAAAATGAATGGCTTTGAATATCAGTTTTGCCAAAATCATCACCACTGATGAAGGAAAACAGTTAGTATGTGTCTCGTTCTATTTCCAGATTGTTCAGGTAACTTTGGAAATTCCCAAAGAACCAAACTACTTTTGAACGTGCAGTACACATGTTCCACCCAAACAGTTCCTTCCAGAGGCTATTGTGCAGCGGCACCGTGGCTCTTACTGGCATTTAGCCCCACCCAAGACGATTGTGATTGGTTAGAAGAAATGCCAAGTTGCTGGATCCCACAACTTTAGAGGGCTGTTTGAGGGTTCAGACTTGGTTTGGGGATTAGGGTTTGAATTAGGTAGATTAGGAAGAGGGTAAGGGTTAGGGTTAGGTATTTAGTTGTGATTGCTAAGGTTAGGGTAAGGGTCTAGGGATGCATGATGTCAATTATGGGACCCCGCAAAGATAGTGCCACACGTGTGTGCACGTGTCTGTGAGGATGTGTGTGTGTGTGTACACTGTCAGTATGCTCATCCTGTGAGTCATCCCAGAGCATCAGCCTAATTGAGGTCCACATCCTTCCATGTCCACTGAAAGGGAACTACAGTATGACATCATTTCCATGTAAAGTCCCAAAATAGTGCAAACTACGCAAATGCAGCCTACGACAGCAGAGATAGGGGGTTGGAGATTAAAGGAATGAGGCGTGTTTTTTTCTCTTCTATTGTGTTTGTGTTGTTCATACTGCGCAAACATACACCCATACACACAGACACGCATGCATGGCTTCACTGTTCAATCCAAATGGCTCATTATGTAAAGGGAATTCCTGATTTTTGCCTCATAATCTCTTTCCCTGCTTCAAAGTTACCTTTCACCTACTGTGAGGCAAGGTTCAAACGGGCCTCTAGAACAACACATCCAACTGCACGTCTGCCTACACACACACACACACTCGCACATACACGCGCATTTCCCTTCAGATATCAATACAAAAGCACTTCTCTCTCTGTTTTATTACATAACCATTTACATAACGTCATTTATATCCCACGCCTCACCATATTTTAACTTAAACCTCAGGTTATTCAGGCTTTGACCAGATCAGGCCTGCAGACGCCATCTCCAGTTTTACTTTTACTGAACTGAAGCATCTGCTAGAGAATTAGTAGAAAAGACACAAAAAAGATCAATGCTTTCTTTTATATTATGCTGTCTTAAAAGCTACATTCATGTCTCAACTGCTGGATGGATTGTTATGAAATTTGCCCCACTGACTTTGTACCAATAAAGAAATGATTGTTTAATTTAATGCTCTTCAAAAGCACTTGTTAGAGTACCATCAAGTAAGAAACAGTGTATAACAACACAACAGTTACTACATAATCTACCCCAGGAGGATTCCACACACCCTCGTCACTCAATAATTTACTGTGCATTTGACATTTTGAGCCATGTGCATCCTATCTGTATAGTAAGGCCTCACACAGGAGTTTATTCCATGTTTGTGGATTTAAAGGGGACACCAACAGTGAGCCAATGACCCTTAACCCGTCAGTTACACACAGTCAGCCAAGGTGAAAAAACACAGTGGAATGCGTCTTCCATTACTTCCTGTCCCTGACCAGAGGACACTCCGGTTAAAGGGCAACTACTGTGTTTTTCAACCTGGACCCTGTTTCCCTGTGTTTTGTGTCTAAGTGACTGATGGGAATAAAAGTCTTTGACATTGGTCCAGCATTAAGCAAGATCGCTGCAGTTAGCAGCGGAGAAACAAGCTGCAATGTAAGTTAATAGGCAATTAACCAGCTTGTGTTTACCTTCACTAGAAGTACTCGTTTTGCCACTGAGAGGATCAGGTTAATATTCTAAGTTCCTGACAACATTATGGAAAGGATTTCTAAGGAAGTTGACCTTTCTGTTAAAGAGTAAGATCTTTTTTTAAACATAAAAACATCCGTGAAATTGTTAGCTAACCCAACCAGACTCCATGTAAATAAACAGTCATTTTAGCATCATAAAATAAACTTTGTTCAAAGTTGACAGTTGACAAAATAAAAACTATGAAAAGCTGTTTTGGGTCAGCTTTAAACTCTACCAACCATTTCAACTCTAGTTCTGGTTGACATAAAGATGTGAAAATATTTTGGCTCTAGAATCAGTCGAATTTGCAGGAGGCCACCAAATTACATAACGGTTGAAAGTGATGCACAATTCATGGTGCCATCAGCGGCAGCACGCCACTCTTTGTATATTTGCCCCTCCAGGTATGTGTTTGTCTTGCACTAGAGAGAGAGGAGGGGTCTACTTAGTGTTGGCGTTCTATCTCTGATGAACTTAGATGTGGTGATGGAAAATAATCAGGTGATCAAAAATCACAGCAAGGGTTGGTCCTGTGACCTCAGCACCCTGAGGGTCAACATGCAGGGTCACAGGGTAACAGATGGGGGTAATGCTGCACACGTGTCAAATCAAAGTAGGTGAAATGACCCGTGTCCGAGTTGTAAACAGTTGTCACGTCAACATCCTATCCATAATTATAATACATCCTGCTTGGTACAACCTTGACGCCTTATATCAGCCAAAGACTCATGGCCAACATGACAATGAGCGTTTCTGACCCACATGTGGCAATTTCTACAACCATCTAAAGTCATCAGTGTCAGAAAACATCACACCACGGCTTCCCATCTTGTTATCTGGTTAACTTGATTTACTTCTTTCTTCCCACCCACACAGATGTTTCACCGATCAAATTACAGTATCAGTTTGTTCAGCTGGTCCCAAATATCCATGCCCGGTGGGAACTAGGGGCATACAGTAGGGGGCACTTTTAATGCAGACACAAATGAACAAAACAATATACATTACACAAAAGATTTGGCCTTTTGATAATATTTGGAGCAATGAAACCAAATTTTTCTCACACAGCACATGGAAAATTCTCCGCCCTAGCTTAAAAAAACAACACTTCTGATGAAACATTGCAAAAACAACACAAACGATGAGTGTGTCTTTTTGGAGATAACACCTGCAGTTGCTATACAGTAGTTATTGAGATCTGAGTGAGTCTGGACAGCAGGCTCTGGATTCTGTGTAAAACAAACTAAGGTTGCTCACCAAAGATTAAAAGGCCAATTGCCTGCAGACATTGCTTTTTTCAGTACGTTTCAGTGTGGAGTTTCAGTACGCATTTTCTCTTGCAAAGAGTGAAGGTTGTAAAGAAAACTTTGGCAGCACTACACAGCATTGTTCTCTGTGACACAAGGCCAGAATTTATGACCGATGCCTTGAAGACTTTACCTTCGCAGTGAAACATCTGGGTCAGTTGAATATGATTACTGGTAGCCTACTCTCATTCAGGAGTTTGATAAACCTGTGGTAGGTTACCATCACATTTCAAAACCTTAACCCTTGTGTTGTCCTCGGGTCAAACGGACCCGTTTCAAAGTGTTTTACATCAGAAATATGGATTTCGTTCAGCCAAATTGCCCAAAAATAACATGGATGATTCCATAAAACATTTTTTAGGTACAATTAATGATTACTTTCATTAAATTGTGTGGGTGTTTTATTTAATCTTATAGCATTTGAATTTTTTTTTTTTTTTTTTTATGTTTTCAAAACAGTATCCGGACTAAACATTGACATATAACCATCTCAGATCCACTCAACAATCCTCTGATCTTAGTCAAAATAACTCATATAATTTCTGCCTTTTTAACTAAAAGCGTATGTATAGTTTGATACAAATGAGGTTTCTTAACGTTGAATTCCAAGAATAATTTTAAAACCTTTTATTAAACCAGCTCAGGGTTTTAAAAAAGCACCAAAAACATTGGAAACGCATTCAAAAAAATTGTTTTCAATTTTGACCTGGAATGACAAATTCATGGTTAACGGGAAGACAACACAAGGGTTAAGGCTCTGACACATCAGGTGTCGGACTGATCATTCGGCTCCGGGCGGTCCAAAACGTTCCTCAGAACACACGAAGCCATGAGGAGCGTGTGTTCTGCGCATGTGTGCGTGATGTAACACGTCTCCAGAACAGCAGGGGGCGCTAATCTGTATTGTCATCCAAAAAACTTAAAACCAGAAAGAGGAAGACGTCACGTGGGTCTGGATTCTCCTGAATTTGAAAGCGGACCAAAATGGCGGCACGTTCGGAATTCGATCTCGTGTTTCACGAAAAGGGATCACAGAAACGTTTTATTTGAAAACATTTTAAGCGAGAAATAGGCCGTGCAATTCCTGAATCTGTCTGTTTTCTTGATTGACAAAGGTCAGTTTGAAAGATTTCTGTTAGATTTTGAGAGCCGTTTGTCATGCTCATTCCGCTCGTGTTATAACATGAGTCCTAACCAAAATCCAACAATCAGATTGGTTATTGAGTCCTACTGCCGCCCGCCGATTCAACATCATCATGTCAAATCAGCAAAAAATGGAGGCTCCTCCCACTGAAACCACCAATCAGACTGGAGTCCCCGACCTCGCCAGACTGTCTGACGGACAACAACCAGGTTGATGTGTCATCACCTTTAAAAGTAAGACTTGAAAAAGCTGATAGTAAGCCCTAGAGCTTTAAATGTCTGACCTATTTGCTTCACCATCACATTTACATTCAACCAATTTGTTTTGCGGTTTTCACATGTGACGTTAATCCAACCCGTTGACTTTCAGCCTGAAGTATGGGTCAAGCTCCTGCAACAGAGCTACACCCTAAGAAAAAAAGAAGTATACGAACAGTCCCACACCTCTTTGGTCTTTGTCATCCTGTCGTCCTTCTGCAGGCTGCAGATGTGCCTCTGCAGCTGGAGGTTGGTCTCCTGCAGTTGGCCGATCTTCTCCATGAGTTGGCAGATGTGCTCCAGGTAACCCAGGCCTGAACCCAGAGGGCTGGGACTCTGCTGGGCCTGGACAAACAGAAGGTGTGCGGCTTAGTCATTGTACCAGATATAAGCTAGACATTTTTTTCGTTGAATTTTTCGCTGGTAGACTGAAAGATCTGCTAGATCTGAAAGGACGTGATTTTGGCATAACTGATTTGAGATTTGCTTTCAAGTATGATCATATTCCTGGTAGACATTCAGATTGAATCATCATGCACATTAGGGGTGGATTTCACCAGAGGCTTCACGATACAATATCATCACGACACTATACCATGTTATTGCAATGGCAATGTTGCAATCTAGTGCGATGTATTGTAATTTATTACCTTGTTCCAACTTCAATCTTCGACATCCCTAAAATCAGTTTTATCTACAAAGAAACATTTCTATGTTTGTTCATTTCACTTCTATGTTATTGCTGCAAAATGGGACAAACTTACCAACACATGTATAGTGACAGATCAATACTTGCCGTCTGTGTATTGATACAGTATTGACTAGGAAAATATTGTTGGATCACTTGTTTTCCCCCAAACCCTAATGTACATCATGGTGTTGTTCATAACCAGATGGAAAAGCTTCTGAAATTGTCATGGGACAACATCACCATGGACACTGATACAAGGGAAGGGTAGGAAGACCTGCAGTAACACACCAAGTTAAAAGCAGAAACCTATGTTCAGCCTTCGCTTGTTGGCCTTTAACACATTTGGAACATGGTGGCCAAGGGGCACAGGCCCAAGCCAGGATGGCGCTTAACCCTTTCAGACCCCTGGCCCTATATACAACAGTTCTTCTGTGCAGATACTTTTGGGAGTTTAATTTGTATCTGCTCCGCACTGGTACGTACTGCCTCTCGGGTCCTATTCTTCGTACGTGGACCGCAGAGTCATCCCCATTGGAGTGTTGATGACATGCGATTTTTTTGGTTTCTCCCAAGCTGGCTCAAAAGGTGTCTGGAACTGTTGTCGTAGCAACAAGTCCCCAATCCCAAACCTCTATAAGTGCAAAGGTGTATTGACAGTTAGCTGGCTCATGACCCAGACAGTTTAATGTGAACCCCCATATGTATATAAGTTGAAATAAATGTGTTGACATGGTGCACAATAAGATTTGGAAATGTGCAAAGTCTTTGGTGACTGTACCCCATTGTAATATCATCCAAAAAAACTCAGTTGAAATTCAGTTGTTATAACACAATCAACAATTTTTTGACTTATGCTGTTATTAAGAGCATATTAGTTACAGTTGTTGCATCACCAAGAACTCAGGGAAGGATGCAAAGAATGGAAACCTTGATCTAAAAAATCTGCTCGGGCAGGAGGTGCTGTTTCTCAGCTATGCAAAATAAAAGCACTTTTGGAGCAAATATTTATCCACTGATTAACATTCCTAAACGTGTCCCAACAAAAGCAGGATGTGAGTCCAGGAGGGGGTCCTTACCCCCTCTTTTCTGTGCTACTTACACCAAAGCTCGAGTCAGGCAACTGGGGGGGAGATGGAGACAGCGGCCTAACAATGGGCCAGAAGCCATAACAGGCTGCAGGACTGACATCACTCGTTTCCTCCAATGGACCAACCCTCCTGGACCACACAACCACGTACCCGTTCCCACACGAGACACTGTTGTGG
>NC_048423.1:24692090-24706317 GCF_013103735.1 Etheostoma cragini | reverse complement strand
GGGGGCAACAATCAGTCAGCATAGAAAATCAGCTTGGAAGTATAGGAAATATTTGATTGGATTGGAAAACATAGTGTAATTCTGCTAAATAAAACATCACTTTCAACATCAAACTTTTTCCAGCGGGGTACCCCCCATGCCCCCCAT
This sequence comes from Etheostoma cragini, assembly GCF_013103735.1. NCBI lineage: Eukaryota > Metazoa > Chordata > Actinopteri > Perciformes > Percidae > Etheostoma > Etheostoma cragini. The sequence goes on along the minus strand of NC_048423.1, from coordinate 24,706,170 downwards.
CTAGGCCTTCTCCTGTGTAGGCATGACAGTTTTCAAGCCTAGAACTTTTTTACACGTTCATCATGGTACCTAATATGGGATTCCTTATATTTTGAGCTGGAACAACTATCACAGCTCACTGGGCAATTATTCTTAGTTGTATGCAATGTTCATATTTTTATTCAAGGAGTGATTTATCACCAGTCCTCTTCAGCTCTGTAGAGTGTTTTAGCATCTTGTAGCACATTGTTTGGAATTTACGACTCGTACATTTGCTGTTTTGGTTCACTCGCACTGCTCTCATCACCTCATCACTTATGGACACAAACTCCATCCATCAGCTTCTAAGGGTTAATGTAATATTTATCGCTTGGATTTCCTCATCTGTTGACTTTACAGCATCCAGGCTACCAGACCTCTAGTATTTTGGTGGCTAATTAAGATAAGGAAGGGTATTCCTTCCAGGAGATGACCCTCACTTCCTCGGGGGTAGTTGTTGATTAGGGGGAGGGTCCCTAGACCAGAGGCTGTGCAGGCTCAGACAGGCACATTATCAGGGCTGGGGCAGATCTTATCCATGGCCCCACAGAGACCACTGAGTGATCCACAACCGGGAAGACTGAGTAAAATTCAGGAATGACCTCTCATGCGTGCATAGACCCATTTTAAAATGGGCAAGCACATACAAACAAACACACACACACACACCCTCTTGCCCTTCCTCTGAGTTTCCACTTGCAAGGCCCAATAATGTCTCACACACGGAACTGTCTAAGGTGACAAGGATGTGAAATAACACAAGTTTGGATGTTGCTAGAGGCCCACAATGACTGAACAGTATGTGCTTGTGTTTCATGCAACACTGAATCCGATATTGTCTGAGGTGACCACTAGTGGCTGGCGTCAGTTCCTCCCCCAAAACAAACTGGATTTGTCCCGGTGTAACTGCAATTTCATTGTTTCTGTCAACACCGACACACATTACACTTCGCCTTTAAAAGGTAAATGTAATGTAAAAAAGATGTTCAAGCTGAAAGTTTAAAGGTGTCCTGCCCAGACTGGCCCAAATAGAGCTGAGTCATCCTGCAGGCTTTCTATCCCACGCTAGAATGGCTACAGAGTCTCTCTCTGCGTTAATGTGGGACATTTGCTAGGATGATTTGGTTGAATTCTTTACCTTTTCACGATTAAATAAGAGCATGATAAGACAATAACATCCAAGATCACCGTGGAAACTGATGCCTTCTCTGACCCGCACTTGTAGATATTTCCATTATCTTTGGTACCTCCAAAATACTTTCCTAAAGATGACAGTGTTGGAAAGGAATGAAGCACCAGATGTGTAGAGCATCCAGATAGGGAGGAAGGTACGGGCTAAGCCAGACCCTTGTGTTTTCAGCGCACACAGATAGTGTTTCTGCCTCGCTCGCAGTATATCTTTCAAAGCAGTCAGGCAGGAACCGGAGGACACTACATGCTGGAGTGGTTCTGTCCAGTGAAAATGTATACAACGTTAAGTCACATTTTAGTTCTTTTATAGTGTTAGATTAGTCAACAAAAATAAAATTTGAGTCTAGTTTCTTAAGGGAAATGTTCGCTTTTTGATATTTGATGTCCTTTCCCTTGTTCATCTGTTGCAAGGAAATGGTTAAGATAGTTTACCTGTGTAAATGTATAGCTGTAACAGTTTTTGCGACATCGGATTATGAACATAAAGTTGCATTATTGGAATAGTTCAGGGGACTATATGGAGCCAATACTTTCCCACTTTCATCAGGTAAAATACAAATGCTTGGTCAGGTGCATTTGGCTATTGTTATTGACGCTGAAAGTCTCCTTTAGCGTCTGATCGAAATGTGGCAGTCGGGTTTAAGGTAAGGGTTAGGTTTAGTCCTGCGTTTGACCCGTACCACCCCAACCAACCTCCCCATGCGGCTTTAATACAACTTGCTTCCATTGTCACTTCTAATACTTCAAATATCCAGCAAGTTACAGAATGCACTTTGATTGGAGCACAACTGAGCCCTCAGACTATTGACAGCCTATTTATTCTTGCATACTCTACTCCTACCAATAACAAACGAATCTATGAACATAAAGGATTTCAAACTAAAAGTAACAATACAGTTAATGTAATAAGGTAATGTTAGTATTATGTTAACTTTTTATGTCCACATGCTGGACGGCATGTTTTTATGGTATGTTCAAGCTAATTTGTTGCCTAACATTTTTAGTCGAAATGTTGATGAATTCAGTCTATGCATATGTTACTTTTCCTTCTTGAACAGATTACTGGATGCAAGATGCTGCTTATTAATGCAGGTTCACGTCTTTGCATTAAAACACCAATTAGTTCATTTGTTGATCAGTCTGTTGGTCATATTGTTGTCAGCTTGTATTCATTGACAGAAATGTAGTCGACTTTACAAGGGTGTTTCGGGCTGGCAGCTCAGCCTGTAGGGAGTCACTGGTCAAGTCCCAGTATGGACCAAAGTACAGAGTGTGGATTGGTGGCAGCCCACTCACTCTGACGTCTCTTGTCCAATAAAAACAGAGTGCAAATTGTAATTTGAGGATCAATAAACAGTAGAAATGAATGAAATTACAGGGACTTGAAATCCCTGATGACTGACTGACTGTGGCCTTCCAATGAAGGCGGGAACACATCTGTGCTGTTCTAACTTATGTTGTGCAGCTGAGGAATGCAAGTCAACCAAAAGCCTCCAGGCTTCATTAATTACATTTCACACTAGCACTGATGAGGTAGGTATGCTTTGAAAATTGATACCGCATTTAAGATCAGACATGTAAAGGTCCACATGATCACTGCTACCACCTGATGCTGAAAACATGATAGCAGTGCACTTAATGATACACTCTCTCTTGCATCTGAATCTTAAAACTTGCAGAGACGATAGGATCCATTATTGTTCACTGCCATACTTCACAGAGGAACAGAGTAAAAGAGAAAAGGCACGTGGGTAAAAAAGACAAAGTTCTTCATGTTCACATTTTTGAGGCAAGACAAATCCATTATCCCTCGGCCGTGGACTACAGAGTTCCATTAAGCAGGGAAAGGAATTACATTATTAGCTGTGGTGACAAGTGATAATGATGACCGTGGAGGCAACACCACATTACTTTAATGTACCTCTAGAGTCCGTCATGCTGGGCCCCTAAAAGCCACTGCCACACGCCATTACCTTACAGGGGCTCCGGGGACCCATCAAAGAACCTTTTTTCCGGGTAAATATGCGAGTAATTTGAGATATTTGACACCTATTAGATGCATCCAGGTAGGCCGCCAAGCTCTGGGCTCGGAAAATGGTGTGGGGGGGTTGATTCAGATGAGAGAGGGGCAGGTGGTCAACGACAGTATCGCTAGAAAAATCTCCAGTCCCTCCGAGATGAACAGGTGCTGCATGACATGCGAGTCCACGGGAAAAGCTGCCGTGCACTGTAACGCATGCCCCCCCACCCTACTGCCCTTTGTGTGAGTGAAAGCTTGCGTCTTGTGCCAGCAATGATAACAACCTTGTCTTCAGAAAGGCCTTTGAACTTGACATTGTTTTAGAAGATGGAGGAAGAGGAGGATGGTGGACAACCACTGGACGGATTGCCATGTTCCCCTCAGAGTGAAAAGTAATAGTGGATCCCTGTCAATAGAAATGTTAATAATACTTATAATGAATTTACTCTTTCAAACAATATTCTCTTTTGGGAAAGAAGATTGTAACTTAAAAGATGCTTTGAGCCTTTTTTAGTCATGCTTCCACAATGTACCTCCAATCCAAAACGTGATTCATGCACATGTCTCAGAGAGAGAGACGGTCTCAAAGCCTGACCTGGATGTTTTCAGGAACATCAAACAGCTGATTATGACTTTGCAGCTTCCACAGCTGTCAGGTGCTCTCTCTGTAGAGCCCACTTTGTTCTTTCATTTTGGATGTGAACAAGAAAATAACTATTTTTTTCCCATTACGTGAATAAAGCATGCCCCTTGTGAATGAGTACAGTGGCTTTTTTTGTCTCTGGCATAGGAATAGGTCAAAGGTACAGCTCCAGTGCTACTTAGTTAAAGACACAATCTGAAAATCAAAGGACCGGGGTGTGTTAATCATACCTATAAATGCACTAAATGTACTGTGAACCTTATTTCAATTGCAGTGATGCAATAACCTGTTGACATAGATGCAAAGAGTTTAAAATTAGAGATTTTGACAGAAGACAAAATATCTCCATTGCTGGCTCAAAAGGGAGGAACCTTATTCAGTTCCGCCTCATTCATTTTTGGAAGCACTAAACATACTACACACTCACACACAGAAATGTATTGTAGATGTAAATGGTCTGCATGTGTATAGTCCTTTTTTGTCTTAGCGACTACTCAAAGCGCTTTACACTCTACAGGTACCCTCATTTTTCACACACACGTTCATGAAAACACTGGTGGACGAGGCTGGCATACAAGGTGTCACCTGCTCATCAGATAAACATTCATACACATTTACATCTACTTGTCTAGACTAGAAGGAGAATCGGGGTGGACTCAGAAATTGCTGGAGGGGCTATTTAGCCTATCCCATATGGCCTGGGAACAGGAAAGGAAGGTCTCCAAAGAATAGCTGGAGGATGTGGCTTGGGAGAAGAACTTCTGAGCTACCTTTATTAACCTGCACCCATATAAAGTGCAGAACATGTATGGATATCAGTGGATGTTCTTCTTACCTCACTAAGTTTGCAGCATTCGTCCATGTACTCCCTCAGGCTGTCACTGGTGGCACTCCTCCTCATGTTCTCTGGCTGACCGTCAGTGGCTGGCATGTCATCGCAGGCTCCGGTTGTGTCCTCTAAGCAGGTCCTTTCACTTACAGCACCGTTGTCCTTGAGTTGTCCAGACACCATCTCCTCATGTCTTTCACGGCTGATTCCTGAAGCCCTGCACTGGTCTCTATCCACGTCCTCACCTATGTGCAGTTCCACTCTCGCAGCCGAGCTCAGTTTCTCTGAGTGCATGAACACATTATCCTGAGTATCCACTGCTGTGCTCAGACTACTATCTACTGAGTCCTCTGCCTGTTTAATCTCCGAGCCCTGTGCATATGTGACTATTTTATCAGGGAGAGTGGTAGGGTCAGAGTTTAGGTTGCAGGTGTTGCAGGAGGACTCTCGACTGTGGACCATGAAGCTCTGCTCAGAGCCTGTCGGGGTGGACGGAGAGTTAGCTCCACTTGTCAGCTCCACTCCTGAGTCCTCCGACTCAAACTTGTACAACCTCGGGAGCTGAGAGTGTAAGAAAATGTCAGACAGGTAGTCGGAGTCCGACTCCATTCGAGGCTGTCCGGGCTTGTCATCAAGATGGGAATTCACATCAGAGGCTTTGGGGGGGTCCGAAATGTCCTGCTCTGTAACGGACACGGTGGAGATGGTGGACACGTTGTCTTCGCCCATCAGGAACCTCTCCTGGAAGTTGCTGAAGAGCTTCATTTTGGTCAGGACAACCTCACTGTCCAGTACAGTGTCTCTGTCTCCTTTTCCTGTTGAACAGATCAAGAAATATAGATTTAGTCTATAGGCCACATCGCAACAATCCCTCAATAGTATGAAGTGAAGTGTTTTTTGATCTGATGCCTTTTTTTGGCAAGACGGCATTGCCTTTGAAATTGAAATTGTTTTCTCACTTGACATAGCAATGGTTGAGGTTTGGTTGGGTTTATGCCCAGAAGGACTTAGTTAGAGAATGGTCCTAGTTTAGGTTGAAATAACTACTTGAACAAGGTTCGGGGTTGTTGACTCTATTCAAATCAACTACCTTTGTCAACAGGCCTTTGGTTGACCTGTCTGCACTGTATTTGGTAACACTTTACTTGAAGGTATCTACATAAGAGTGACATGACACTGTCATGACACACAAACCCTAACCCTAACCAGGACTTGTCATGCCACTTACTAAAAGAAGTGTTATGTAATAAACAGTCATGACTTGTTTATAATGTTAATGACACATTCATGACAGTGTCATGTCTCTCTTATGTACAGTAGATACCTTCAAATAAAGTGTAAACCTTCATATTGTATGAATTACTTAGTCAAATTAATTGTGTATTGTGGTTTTATCTGTATTTTTTATAAATGGTACCTACTTGATTAAGATGTGTACAACATGAAACAAACAGCGTTCTCATGTGTCAGAGTCCCATGTTTTGTTGAGCCTTACGGGCATCTGGAGGTCTTTGTTACCTGGATTATTGGGCCTTTGCTGAAATGACTGATGATGTTGATTTTCATTAGGGACCGTGTCCCCCATCTGAATACCTGGGTCGCCAGTTTGAAATGTTTTCACACAGTCTGAAAGGTCTCTGACATGCCTCAAAGGAAACAAAAGATCTCGAAATACTTGAGGTTAAGCCAAAGTGTAGTTTAAGGCTGCCAGTGGTAGATTGGCTCGACCGAAGGTATTTCAACAATAGCCAGATTAAATAATATCTGGCTGATGTAAAACTCTAATTTATTTTAAGGGCGTTTTAAGACCAAAATGAAAGACTGCAGAAGTGCAGGTATTTCAACCATTCTGTCAACATTACTTGGTTGATTCTGGATTGGACCCAGTCTTCAAACCATCAAGGGACCATATGCACTAACGAAAAAGTACCATATATCTGTATATATAGTAAAACGACTGGATGCTTTTGTGATCCTACATTCTTTAACTCAAATACCACAGGACCCATACAATGTGTCAGTGTACTCTACCTGTCCAGCTTTGATCTGACGCTCCAGTTAAGACCATTACAGAGGGCAGCCATATGTGTCCTCTCCTCTTTCTCACTGTGGGCAATTTGATATGATTCTCTGTCAATCAAATGGACATTTTTTCCTTCCTTCTAACCTTGCATTTTGAGAAAAAACGTAAAAGGAATTGAATTGTTCCCTAGGAGAATGCATGGGGCCCGGATTAAGTTTAGGGGTAGTTTTATTTGTTTAGTCAAACGCTTTAAATAAAACTGCAGCTGAGCACCATTTTAGAAGATTATGATTCCTGAGTTCTATATTACACCTTAACAATAAAGGGCTTGGATGACTTCCTGCAGGGTGAATTGGAGATCTCGCTGAAGCAAATATGAGATTAAAAGTTCTTTGAAGTGGTAAATCTGACGCTTTTATCCTCTCAGAGGGGAACTCTGGAGGGGGGGTACTTGGACAGGATTTCTTTCCAAAGCGTGTTGTGAGAATTTGAATGTGTAATGAGTGTGAAGTGGAAGCATTTGGCTTTTTGGTTAAAACCCACATCAAAGTCAAAGCAAAAGTGAGTTCAGTGTGTACATACAGTGTGTATGTGTGTTTTTATCACTTCTTTCTGTGTGGTTTAGAGGGTCCAGAGGGGATGTTGTGGTTTCGAAGGGTGGAAGCCTCCACTGAATGATGAAACAGGATGTTAGCTGATTGGAACAGATCGGATGGTTTTCAACTTTGATTGTAACTTGGCATGACCTCCAAATGGGAAATATCATTCAACTGGATTATTACAAAACAATGCACTGTTTTCTTCTTTAAATGATTGTTTTTTATTATTCTTAATTGCAACTGTTATTCCCATGTTTGATCTGTTTTTATATTTTTAAATGCTAATGTAGTTACATTGTTGAAAATTCGAACCGTACGAAGCATATTTATATGGAAGCATATAAAGAGAATTTAACCCGTGTGTTGTCTTCCCGTCAACCATGAAAAAAAGGGTGTTTTCAACATTATTATCGCTTTTTCCAACATTTTTGTCACTCTTTTAATGTTGTGGGTGCTTTTTGACGTTGTTTCCAAAGTTATTTTCCATTTCTTTTTTGTTCTTCTTCTTCTTTTTCTTTTTGTATTTTTATGTTTTTAATTCTTTTTAACTGCTTTTTTAATTGTTTGTATGCATAGCACTTTGAATTGCCCTGTTGCAAAGAGAAAATCCAGATTCAGATTTTTTTCAGAAAGCATCTTCAATCACTCGAGAAAACCGCAACCCCCATAGTTCCTAGAAAAACACCAGTGTTTCCATAACTGTGTTGATGAATAGAGGCAGCGCTGCCCAAACACTGATAGTAGGCCTTATGCAATATCAGTTGCTAAAAGCTCTGAACCAGGTCGTTTCCTTTGTTAAACGAGATCTGTGTTTCCCACTGTGGGTCAACACAAAAGCAAAGAGATTAGCCATTAAAAACATTTAAAATTAAAAAAACAACGCAGAAAATGTAAAGTGTGCTTCCCCTGGTTTTACACACTTCTTACACAGAATTACAAATGACAACAACAAGTAAGAAAAACAATGGCATTGGTTATTTGTCCCAAGACCTCTAGTGACCATGTGAATTATGAATTATAACTACCAGGACAGAATGTCTTTTTGGTCCTCTCTAGCCTTTGCAAGGTATTCTTTGTTTACCTGTGACACATAATACTTTTCTGACATTAACAATATATTTTTTAAACACACTCTACAATCTTATCCTAACCTTGGCAAAGTAGTTGTTGTCCCAGAACCATACATTATCCAAAATCATAAAGAGTATGATGTATGTATGTGTTATTGTTGTTACTATAAGTCAGAGGACCAGTTGGTGTAATGTCACAAAGCACAAATACTTTGTTACTGCACTTATGTAAGAAATTCATTTATCTGTACTTTACTTAGTAATTCATCTTTCTGGAAACGTTTACTCTTACTAAATTTCCTCTGAGCATCTTAGGCACCTGCTAGAAATGTTTTTGGAGTAAACGATTAAATTTAAGAAATGTTGTTGGTTGAATTCCATGTTCAAGAAGTATGTGGAAACCCTGAATATTATGCGTTACTATATTTAAGCACATTTAATTTCAGAAAATGACTTTTGTTAATATCAGATACTTTAAAGGCCCCATGACATGGTGCTCTTGGATGCTTTATACAGACCTTAGTGGTCCCTAATACTGGATGGATGGAAAGGTGGAGGCTGGGGGTGTGACCTTGAATAAATGCCGTTTTGCTCGTTGGAAAGCCATGTTGTCTCTCTTTCTCATTGGTGGGCCAAGTTCTCTGGGGGGTGGGAGGGGCAACGTAGAGAAAGGGGAGGTGACCTTGCCCCTTATGACCTCATAAGGGGACGATTCCACATCGGGCCATCTGAGCTTTCATTTTCTCAAAGGCAGAGCAGGATACCCAGGGCTCAGTTTACACCCATCACCATTTCTAGCCAATGGGGGGGGCCCTAGGCAGGCTGGGGGGGGGGGGGGCGTATTAATGTTGAAAAAAACTCAAATAAAGTGACTTAAGTAGTATTCCAGAGAGTGAATTTTAATTCTACCAAAGTCATTTTCTGCTCAGATACTTTTTTTTTATTATACTCAAGCATTGCTTTCAAGTGCTTTATACATGACTGCTAGTTAGACATTTACAGCAATTATAGAAAAAACAGCAATTATCATAATATGTTTTGAATCCTAAGATTAATTGCTGGACACATGTCAGACATGTTATTCCATCCCTGTCCCTTTTGAAGCACATAAAAAAACAGATTGCACTCAGGTCATAAATCCCTTTTAAGCAGCATACTGGACAACACAAACTAGGTCCAGCAGAAGTTATAAGATTTTTAAAAGAATTTTACATGGCCTTTTGGAGGAAATTAAATTTCCAGAGTTTGGTCTCTCTGAATCACACTGTGGCCTCGTCAAGGCTGGGATGATGCCCTGGGTATATTTCCTTTGCTTACCATAACGTCTTACTCCACAGCCGAGCCTAACATCTATTTAGAAAGAAAGTCTACCAATATATTTTCTTTATGGAGACTGTGAACTCTTATTGTTGGAGTATGCTGCAAGCCTCTTATTGCGGCATTCTTAGCAGAATTTGCTCAACTCGAGCTGTTTACTCCTGAAAGAAATCTTCTGTGTAGACTAGAAAACTAATTTCCTGTTTTGGGAAAAATAGAAGAATGCATACAGCTATTTCTTTCTTGTTTTCCCAATGACATCACTGTGTTGAGTGAAGCCCATTGTGTGTTTCTGTGTATGATAGCCTCCATCAGGGTTTACTGAGCTAGTCCTCAAAGCCAAAGTGTGATGTAAAAGGATTAGCAATGCAAATAAGTCATAAATTATAAAACACTTTTATACTCAACTCAGCTAAGAGGAGGAGATAGCCCTTGCTTATATCACAGACGCCTGTATTTATTTATTCATCTTTATTATTAGACTTAGACTTCTCTTTATTGATTCTTTTGGGATGACTCCCACATTTGAATAGAGAAGGAGGAGTTGTAAAATGACAGTATAGAATACTCAAACTATTGTTTGAGTTTTTGTAGTTTTGTGTTTACCTTCATTATGACTCCAACACAACTCTGCAGCTCTTCATTCTCACTCCGGCTGAAGCTGCTGTTTTATTGCTGTTTTTATGGTGTAAATTGGGTGGTTCGTGTTGTATAGTCTCATGTGATGTCTTTCTGCTGCATACAAATTGCTTTTCTGGGATAAACAATAAACTGAACTGAAATGAACTGAACTGTAAAATGCTTCCAGCTGGCAGAGGAATAGAGAACCCATGGCATTATCCGTTCATAAAAACCTTTCTCTTAGATTCTGGCTGTTTTCTCCAGAACTCTCCTGGCTGACACTTTCTTTCTACAGATGTTTCTGAGAGGCACAGCTGCTCAGCAGAACAACAGTTTTCCCAGGTAAGTGTCAGATCGCCAAAGACTGAGGGCAGGGGCATTTACATCAAGCAGCAGGAGAAATCAATTCAAATGGAATTGCTCAATCAAATGATTAGCTAACAGAGGGTAAGTAAGTCTTCATGGAGTCTAACATTGGAGAACTTTGACATGCTTATGGGGACTAACTGCAAATGAATGAATCTACTTTTTGATTTACAGGTACAGCATACATACTACACTATATATACTCTGTATGGCTAAGAGCAAACTAAAAGATAGCAGGTGTTAGAAATTTAAGCTAGAAGTGCCACTACAATACTGCAATAGGAGTGAAGTGAAGTGAACACTTCATTAAAACATTTTGACAGGACTTTAAAGCTTGAGGAGAGATAGAAAGGCTTAACACCCATGTCCAGTGTCTCCTGCAGCAGTTCCTGGTAATTCCTGATTGGCTGAATGAGACAGTATCAGTCAGACAGTGAGTTGTGTAATCGTGTGTAAGGAGAGCTGCTGTGGTTTACACACAGCCTGCAGATGGAGGAGTTCCTGTAAGAAGGTCACGGAGAAGCACTGATAACACATATACAGTGAATGCCATGGACTGTACGAACGCAGAGAGAGAAAAAACAGCTTTACTGAAAATATGTTTGGTATGTTCCTAATAATCTACATCACGTGTAATCATGCTCAAGGCCTTTAAGCCAACAAATCAACCTGGATTCTGTCAAGAAGCAACGCGGCAATATCTTACTATTTAAGATGAATTTAATAGCAATCACTTAGTGCACCTAATATAATTAAAAAATCCTAAAAGAGAATGTAGGTTTTCACTTAACACGTCACCTCCATTCTCACCTTTTGTTTCCTCATATATTTTGTCTGTTTCTGTGTATAAACAGCAGATAATAAGAAGACTGGGAGTAATCCGACTTGCTTGCTATTGTGATTCAATCCTCTCTGAACCCAACCACCGTCAGCCGGACAGGTGTTGGCCTGAACCAGCTGTTCCCTCCCAAACACCACAAACACATATTGTGTCCTGTAATCGTCTACACGGGCTGACTCAGCCTATTTCCAGCCTCTGCGCTTGACTAAAATCCACAACCTATAATTAGAGACGGTCCACCTCCCCTTCCCCCACCCCAGTCATCCCAAAGCCCTGCTTTTGAAATGTCCTTCAGCCATTTCCTGTCATATTAATTTCACATTCCACTTGCATTGTCATTAAAGAGCTCTCAGGACTTAAGGTGCTAAATTAGAATAAGTGGATTGCCCTGTTGCCCTCTCTGATGGACATAATGAGAACAAAGCTCTGAGCTGCTTGGAACGCTGGAGGGAAAGACCGCCTGAATCCAGGGGTTAGCAGAGGGCAGCAGGTGTTGGGAGTCAACAAACAGACGTCTGCAGCCCAGCCTCATCACTGCTGGAGGCGATACTCTAGAGGACCCTGGAGAACCCACTCAAATCTCCCAACCTGACGTGCATTGTGAGCAATGCAGGTGCCAGGTTTTGTCAAGGACGAACATTGTGTTGACTAAAAAGGACGATGTCTTTCTGCTGCAGTTTTGATCCTTTTGATTTTGCGCAAATCCAGCTACACACCCGAGGGTCCAAAGAGAAGTCTACTGCAAGAGGACACAAGAAGTGGAGAGCCACATTGATGTGAGAAAACTTCATGTTGTCCTGGAGGCGAAAAAAAACATTGGGAAATGTTTTTTGGGATAAAGCATAATTTGGAAAAAACGGCTAAAATGTCGAAAAAGTGACAAAACTCCAACAAAAGGGACAAAGACATTGAAGAAATAAACACAGAAAAAAAAGTTGGAAAAAAAAACCTAAAAAACGTAGTACGTTTTTTTGTAAAAGCAAAAGAAACATAGAGATAGGGACAATAAAAGTGTTTTTTTCATGTTGAGGGAAAGACAAAGAAGGAAGGGGCAGCGCGGTGGAGTCGAGCCGAGCCGAGTAGAGCTGGTACAAGCTGTGGGTAAGCGCCATTGGAAATGGAAGTTTGGACTGGAAGCAGGGGGACAGCTACCCCGCCCCCGCCAACGTGAAAAAACACACACCTCCCAACACCTCTAAGTCTCATTCATCAGCACGCCGCATCACACAGGTTAAATACAAACGGAAATGTAAAGATAAGGCGCTGCATGCAGGCAGCCCTCGGGCCACTCGGATCCTGAACGCAGGAGGTCCTAAACAGGCTGTGACAAGACGGGTTTTTTACAGCCCGGCTGGGATATGGGTATGTCAGCCCTCTGTTAGCACTCTGGGTGGTCAGGGGTCGAGACTGGATCCTGATCTGATAGGACGAACATAAACAGGCTGGAGTGGCAACATTCATAGATAAGCTGTTTTCATAGATTAAGTCTAGCTTGTTGTTTGCAGATTATCTCTCTCTGCCTTTTATTTGCCTGGTGACAGATACACTTCATGAAAAGTCTTCTTCTTTGGCTCGGCTGCAGCTCTGTTTCTGTCCCTCTGCTTCTGTTTCAGAGTCTAACTTAATGCCCCCCCCCCCCCCCCCCCCCCCCCCCCCCCCCCCCCCCCCCAACACTATCTGACTATCTGTTACTGGGTGTTACGTTGAACGTCTGTCATTTGTTGCATAATTGCTTAAAACATTCAAACAATGTTTTGTGTTAGTTTGTAACATTTCAATATCTTAATTTTGACATTAAGATTTTCATTTTCACTGTAAATTCATATCGGTTCCAAATAATGCTTTCATTAACTCTAGTCCATGTACTTGATGGAACCCTTCCGGGACCGGCAGCTAGCAGATAGTGAGGAGATGTTTTCTTGATGTGACAAAAAAATGATGTAGGGTTAAAGTGACTATCTGACTAATCTGAGTTTTCTCTCGCAGCTTTGTGGAGTTTAGCACCGCCCAAGATGATTCTACGAATTTAAATAAACGCTGTTAAACCAGAGCACGTTTTCCTCCTATCCCCGAATGCTATGTGGAACAGCCAGACCCTTCTTCAGCGTGCTTTGCTGGAGGCTCTGGCAAAGTGCGACGACATTAACTACTAGTACTGTAGTACTGTACTGTCAGTACCTGTCAACTGAACCCTGTGAGGGAAATGCAGCGCTAAAGGAAATGAATCAAGGTAGCGTGTTAAATCTATAGTTCCATCTTTGAAATGAAATTTCAGACTATAACACCGCTGGTCATGACTAAGCCCTGTGTCCAAAGCAGCATTCTTTTCACGTGTCCAACCAGGAGCTTGAACAAGTGACGTAAAGCCGATTTGTGAAAACTATCCCACGGTGCCATCCTCTGAACCCAGGAGAACCGGTACATCTCTGGACTCATCTCTCAACACGAGGCCCAGCTGAGCTGCTCGCTCTGTTTTCCACTGCCTCTGTTGGCCGTGGCGTCATCGACCTCAGGGATGATACCCAGACTCCCTGGGTTAACG
>NC_048423.1:24685733-24691990 GCF_013103735.1 Etheostoma cragini | reverse complement strand
GGGGTATTTTAAGGAAGAACATTCAATTATTCACAATACATTATTCATTCACATAGAAAATTGGTGTACTTTAAAAGGTTGGATTTTTCCAAATTAATTTACTTAAAAAATGTAAATGAATATGTGTATATGCATATGCATATGTACATGCATGTAACCATATATATGCATATATATATATATATATATATATATTTATATATATATATATATATATGTGGTATTGCCTAGAAAATAATCAATCTCGTGTAAACTATGTACCTGAACTAATCATGTAATACAAAATAATTTGTACTTGAACACCTCCAAAGTGCTGCTGGTCTATAAACACCATTAACTACCTCCTTGGAGGCTCTATTAACCCTCCATGTCAATCTTTGGACTAACCCTACTCTTCTTACATGTGTCACACACACCATCTTTACTTTACCAACCTCAGACACTGGAATTCCTGAACTCTGAATAATGTCTGACAGCCTCCTCTCTACATAATCCTGTCTTTTCAAGAATTCCACTGAATCTGACTCGGTGTTGAATTTTTCAGGTACCTGTCATCAAATGGTAATAAGAGAGCGCAGTTTTGTGGTTAGTCATTTACTTAAAAGTTTCTTGTTTCTTTCCACACTTTTTCTGCAGTCTCATGAAAACAACATCAGATTCCAACCGCCATTGTTATCTCATATTTTGGAGGAAAATAATGTTATTTCATCCGTCTTCAGCTCCCCAGAGAACCTCCCGCTCCGTGCTGAACCTAAACAGCGACACCGTACACAATGTAAGTGTTATCTTAACAATGGGCTTCTTCTTCCTACTCTCAGTGACATGGCAACAATGGGACTGCTGTCAAGCAGAGCGTAGGGGCTCCCTCGCAGCCACAACAAAGACCAGATTTATCATCCCTCCCACAACTTAACGGCCAGAGGATTTGCTGCTCGGCAGGTGTGGAGGCTCGTACTGTAAATAAGCTGACAGTGATATCTGAATGAGGCTCGCACATGGAATGCAGGGAAACCTGATGCCAAGTTTAAAAAAGGGATCAGGGAGGAGAATGGGAACTCTCAGTGTGGTGTTGGTTTCGATTTTGTATGATAATGTACTCACGCTTATTCACAGCAATCTGCATGATATCTTATACAAGTCCCCAACAATTGCTGGATGGATAGAAATAGTTATGGATATTTATGTTTTGGAACTGGGACACGTCAAGTAAAGTCAAAAAAAAGCTGGCTGTGATGCAGATGTCAGTCAACAAGAGAGGATGGTTGTGACACTTAGAGGATAACTACGTTTTTTTCAACCTGGACCCTATTTTCTTATGATTTTTTTGTCTAAGTGACTGATGGGAACAACAATCTCTGACATAGGTGCAGTATTAAGTGAGATCTTTGCACTCGGAAGCCGTGAAACAAGCTACAATGTAAATTAGGGCAATGGTCCAGCTTGTATTTACCTTTACAGAGTGCTGGTTTTGCCGCTGACAGGCTCAGATTTATATTCTAAGTGTCTGACAATATTATGGAAAGGATTTATAAAGAGGTCAACCTTTCTGATCCTTTTTTTAAAATATAAAAACACCTGCAAAATTGTGCTCGCTAAAGCCACCAGATTCCATGAGAAAAAAAGCAATTTTAACATTGTGAAATACACTTCATTTAAAGTCAACCAAAACAAAATAACACTATGAAAAGACATTGTGGGTCGTCTTTCTACTTTTACAACCATCACAACTCTAGTTCTGCTTGAACTAAACACATTGTTAACCAATTTGGATGTGAAAATGTGTTGGCTTTATACACGCTAAAAGTATTCCTTTTCAAATGGAGTCTGGTGGGTTTAGCACTAGCGACTTCAGAGCTGTTTCTGGTTAAAACAGAAAGGTTTTAAATATGTTTTAAAGGTCTATCTCTGTAGGGATCCTTTCCATAATGTTATTGGACACTTAGAATATTAATCTGAGTTTGTCAGTGGCAAAACAAGCCCTGTAAAACTGTGATGTGACTGTCACGTTTAGGCCCAAAACGTTAAAATTAAAGAAAGAAGTTGCCAATCTCCCTCTGGCCACTTAACTGTTCCAAATATTATATTATTACCACTTTATCCCCGAAGAGGGGGATATCATTCAGTGTAGTGATAAATAAAATGTAGGTTCACACTGAATGGGCATCCACATGTTCAATCTAGTCTTTTGTAGACTCAAACCTGGAGGGTTGGTGGTATGTAACACTTGTGTTTGATACATTTGGTACCCCTAAAATGGGAAGTGGCCCCAGCCTGGCCCCTCCATTTAAAACGGTCTTTATCATCCCTCCCCCGGTGAAACGGCCAGAAGATTTGCTGCTCGGCAGGTACGGAGGCTGGTACTGTAAATCAGCTGACTGGGATATCTGAACGAGGCTTGCACATGGAATGCAGAGCAACATGATGTCAAGTATAGAAAAGGGAACAGGGATGACCATGAGAACTCGCAGAGTATGTCCATTTGGATTTTGTCTTGGAGCGTCACATATGAACACTGCTTAAAGGTGCATTAGGAGGTCCTGCAGACTGCATTGTTGTATGAATTGTCTTTAGAAAGCTGCTATTCTATTTTGTTCTCCCGTTACAGTAGACAAATGGAGATAACATAAGATAACATGAGTTATCTGTATTGTTGGGGAAACCAGAACCAGACACACCTAAGGCCTCTTCATAGTTGCTGCAGCCAAACTGTGGCGAGTCACAGAGACCACAGAGATCTCGCTGGCGCGCCAGGATTTTGAGTGCAGACCTCGTGCACCACCCTATTTTTTTCAGCTCCACATGACAAAGCAGAAACAGGAAGCATGGACGAGTAAGAGGGCAACTGGATGCCAGGACTCTCAGAGTGACTCTTGCAAACTTACTGGGTTAAGATGAGTTCTTTTATGGTGAGTGAAAGGCTCGATCCGTAGGTCATCGAATCGTTGTGCAGACATTCTGAAGTAAACTAAGTGCTTCTCTTCATCTATCAAACATTTTTCTTCTTCTTCTAGCAAAGTCAGTAGCTTTTCCACCGTTGCGCCACCTCTGTTCAGGAGGAGACTGCAGCTAGTGTCGGGACCACTATGCCATGCCATAGTCACGCCGCCCCCCATGATGTCACACTGGCGCTTTACAGCTCTCGGTTTTTAATTAAAAGCACTGCTTTAAGGGAAATTAAAAGTTCTATGAGTCGGCCAGAAAAGATGAAGAATTAAAAGTGCCTTCTGAATCTTTTTATTGCCCTTTAGAAAGAAAACCCCACGTCTGGGAATCCACTTAAACTCTTATAAAAACCGACTGAGTCATATGACGCAGCTGCTTTTTTTTCATTTAAACATCTATAGATTTGCTTCACATCAAAGGCCCCTGTGGACCCACAGCTGAGGCAGTTCTGAAAGGGTTTCACACTCCTGCTCAATTAAAAAGTCAGCAGCACAGAGGCCCTCAGAGTGGGAATCATCCCTCCATTTAAACCCATTCCCTGATCACAGAGAGAGATCAGATGGGAACCCTGGGACTGAAGATACTGCTGCATCTCACCCGTGATCAACCACTTTTTTTTTACTAGCCAATCAGATTTCCCACTGGTCAAATTTCCCAATTTTCCAAGGAAAATAAACCAGATTATGGGTGTTTTAAACCTACTTGATTTGGTCCGGACTTTCGGACTTTTCAGTTTGGTCTGAAGCATAGTTGCAGGTGAGAAAGGTGCCTCGGACCAGGGTCCGGATCAAAAGACCAAAACGCTCCGATTAAAGGAGGTGGTCTCATCCGGAACAAACTGACCCATGGTTTGGTTCGTTGGCAGTATGAAAACACTTTTGGGATAAATTGGACCGGACCAATTACAGGACATTAAGAACACATTAAGGACATAGAAGAAGAAGGAAAAACCCGGAAAACAAACATTGCTAGAACAAGAAAGAAAGAGAAGTTTCCTCGTAGTGCAAAAAGTATTTTGCACTACGAGGAAACTTACATTTCTTGTGAGTACTGCGCTTGTAGTTGGTGCATCACTCACCATACTAACCATAATAATACCATAATAACGCAATCAGGATTTGCTCTTTGATTTGTTCATTCATCGAAAGCCAAAATGACAACACGCCAACGTCACACGGACGCCCGTCTACTCACCAATCAAAGGTACGTGGTGACAACACGCCGTAGTTCTTTAGTGCATCACGCAATCACAACATAGGGTTGATGGGAAATGTAGGATTAGTACCAGAATCAGTGTTACCAGATGAAGATTACATTTCCAAGCCAAACACACGCACAAAACGGCCCAAATTTCATCTGGAAACATTTCTGCAGCCGGACGATTCAAAGTTACTTACTTGCTCCATTCATCACCTGCCAAATAGGCTAGTAACTTTACAATGTTACCCGTTATTTTTACCCACATTGGAGAAACAAGCTGGTGGGGAAGACTAAAGCACTCCTAATGCCATGGACAGACATGGGAGAAGACAGAAGGTGACACCGTACCTTTCCTCCAAGGAGCCAGGATGGAGAAGGACTTCTGCCAGCTGATCACCAGCCCGGCCTTCTTCCTCTTCACACTCATGCTCCTGTTACAATCCCTTAGGTTTGGAGGACAATTCAAATCTGGCGATGTTGAGAAAAGCAAATAAAACCCTTCCTCAGAGTTTCCTCATCATGTTTTTCAAGAGGTTGCCTCGGCGTTTCAGTTGTGGACAAGGCGTCTGTTGTTGGAGGATTCAGAGTGGAGGGAGTCCTGGAGCAGGGTCATGATACCTGTGTTTCCTCGCCTGCAGGACGGCGCTTGTGTGTGAGTGTGTGTGAGAGCTCCAGCTGACAACAGCAAAGGGGGCTGGGCTCTACTCAGAGGAATGACAGTAGGAGGAGGAGGAGGAGGAGGAGGACGGAGATTTGCACTCAGCCTGAAGGCGAACAAGGAGCGACCTGAGCTGGAGGAAAAGCTACAACGGATTAAGAGGGAGGAGGCTGACGTTCCATCAATCCCAGCTTCAAACTTTACAGAGTCACAGTGAATTACACTTATGAGACACTTAACAGCTCCACAAAACACATGTTGGACTATACACAGCAATATGACACAGTTGGTGATGGTGGAGTGAAAACTATTTTTATTGTTACTGTTAGATATTTCAATACAAGCACAGCGTTTTTTACAGAACAGTTGGGGCTAGGGATTCATTTATAGACCTGATATAAGTTTTAATAGGAATGCAGTTTACACAGCCATCCTGACTGGGGATAGACTGAATATCGGTCCTGGCTTACATTTCTGACTGGCTCTTAGAGTCTGGCCTGACTCTTAACATCAGCAAAAGTGTTTATTTGTCTAATAGAAAACAAGGAAGTCAGACAGATAGCATTGTTAAGGGGGACAGGATCTGGACTGTGTCCCATTTTAAATAGTTGGTAATAACTTGACTCACTGCTGTCCTCTAAGAAACATGTAAACAGGTGTGTAAAGTAGTCAAAATTGATTTCAGCAACTTCAGATATATTAAAAACCTGACCAAGCATCCATATTTTACAAGAGAGTCTGTTGATAATTATAAAACCTGTTGACAGGGTATCTATAGAGTCTTTTTCAGTCAATTTCATAGGTTAAAGCAGCTTTTCTAGTGTCACAGGACCATCATCTTATAACTTACATCATTTTAGAGTTATTTCCTCTATATGTGTCTAATCTTAACTGAGGTTATCAGGTAAAACAGCAGCTGTGTTCTAGGAGTTAAAAATGTGACATAGCTGAGATGAGGAAGGTCTGCCTTCAGTTAAATCCTTGGCACAAATACGGACTGCATCGCCTGAGTTCAGCAGAGAGCTTTTCCCTTCAGTCTCCGCCAGGTGTCCGGGTAGGAAATGATGACAGGCCATTTATATTTCAGTTGTGAGACAGGGCGAGAGGGACGCGAGCAACGCTGTCTTTCATTAAAAAGACTCACAAGCCAGGAAATACCAAAGTATGGATCAGATGATGTGATAAGGATTTCCCGAGAATGGCATTTTATTACAGTGACTCACGTGAAATATCTGTTGGTCTGAGCAGCTTTCTTCCACCAGTGGGCTGGATTGTATTTCTACGAGTGATATGTTATTCAAATATCACATTCCTGACCAATATTGACCTTTTTCTGGGCCACCTTGCCTGGTAATTTTTGGAACATTATTGCTTTGTTTTCCCTTAACTTACTAGAAAAACAAAGCCAAGTCATGGAATTCAGCCACACCCACATACTGGTCTCAGCTAACTGAGA
>NC_048423.1:24675621-24685723 GCF_013103735.1 Etheostoma cragini | reverse complement strand
CCCCCCCCCCATTCTGGCTCCATGCCTGATTTCTCTTCAGGAAACTACAGTACAGACATTCAAATCACATATAGGACACGTTCATGGCACAATCAACTTTTATTTCTTTCCTTTTTCTGTGTGTGTGTGTGTGTGTGTTTGTGTATGTGTGTGTGTTTGTGTGTGTGTGTGTGTGTGTGTGTGTTTGTGTGTTTGTGTGTGTAACATTGATAGATTATAGATATGGACCAAGATATAATAACACAGTTCTAACACTGACACGCTGCAAAATACATTTATGAATGCATTAAAGACAATTCATATTCCTTCATATATAATATACAACATCACAATCTTTAGATTTAAAATACAACATCTGGAAAACACACACGTGCACACAGGCAGACACACACAAACACACACGCTGACACAGAGACAGACACAAATACATAAAGTGATAGTTTACATAAAGGTAAATGGTTTGTAATAAAACTCCAAGGTGACATTAATATTAAAAAGTGAATTCACCAACTTGTTAAAGGAACATCTTCCTCCTGTCAGGATCAAAGGAACTTTCTAACATTCAAAACTTATTTAATATTATGATAATAATAATCATTAGGTACTTATTTCCAATCATTTCTGTTAGTTATGTCTGTAATATGTGTCTGCCTTTTGTCTTCTAGTTTAAATGTCTGTGTCTGTGTGTGTGTGTGTGTGTGTGTGTGATCATATTAAGTGTGTGTGTGTGTCCTCTGGTTCACAGCGACCAGAGCAGCACAGAGCATCAGCAGCAGGACGCTGAGCACGGAGCATCTCACCTTGAAGAAGGTGGAGTAGATCCCAAAGGGCTCCACGTAGACCAGCACCGTCCTCTCTGTTGACTCACACTGATAATCTCTGTCATGAACTACACACCAGTACTCCCCCGCGTCCCCCACTGAGAGATTTGAGATCGCCAGGGTCCCTTTATCATAGTCCCTGCTCACTCTGCTCATTCTCCGATCCAACGTGACACCAAAGACTCTTCCCTGTGTTCGGTTCGACTTGATGAACCAACTATTCCACTTTTTCTCTTTCCTACCTGGGCACCTGAGAGTGACATCATCCCCCTCTGAGAAGAGCTCTACAGCAGGGGGAGGGAATGTGGGACACACCGCCAGCACATAATGCTGCTCTCTCCTATAGACTTCACAAGCGTACACACCTGAGTGATTTAACACTACAGATGAAAACACCAGCGAGTAGTTGTGGTCCATTGAAGGATCAGTCTGGTAATGTAGTTCTAGGTCAGCGTAGGAGAAGATGTCGGGATTGTACTTCATCCAACGTGGGGGCTGTTCATCAGTAGAGTCTGCGACCGTGCACGGCAACACAGTGGTCTCTCCCACCGAGCGGTAGACTTTCTCAGACGGTGGTCCCAACTGTACAGTCTCCCTGTAATTGTAAGCACACTCCTGCCGGTTCATCACCACACATCTGTAGTCCGTAAAGTCGGTTTTTGTGACATTGGATACACGGAGAGCGGACGTTTTGGTCACTTGGTATTTTCCCCTAACAGCGTCCATCACTGATGTCAAACTGTCGCCAACAACTCTTCTCCATGTTTCATATCTAGAGTCCTGTTTGAGCCACTGGACGTCCTGATTACGACGTGCTGCTCCCTCACATGGCAGGTCCACTGTTTCTCCAAGTCTCGCTCCAATGACGTTCTTATGTATTACAGAACAAACAGTAATAGTGATGTTGTTGTCATGGGTTACCTTGCCCTGGGTCCAGCACTCCTCTCGGTACGGGCCGGAGTCGGACGTGGTCAGGTCGAGGATGCTGTAAGAAGAAGTCTTCACATCGCTGACCAGTCGTTGTTTCAGGGGTCCAGGTACTGAGGACTGCTTGGACCAGAGGTCAGAGGTGTTCCACAGGACCAGGTTCTCCCCACCAACAGACTTGGAGATCAGGCAGGAGGTGGTGTTCCCGGGGGGGGTGAAGGTGTAGTTGTCTCCTTCCCTTAGGATGACGATGTGTCCTGCATGGATGCTGCTGACGAGAGAGACCAGCAGGAAGGAGAGCTCTGGGACTGCAGCCATTCTGCTCCGAGGTCCAGGACCACTGACACCTCAGTCATGTAGCTCATATACACTCTACCCCCCCAACCCCAACCCTCATCAGCAGCTGCTCTTCTTCTTTTCTTTTTTATCAACCATGAGTTCTTTATCTCATCGTTAGAGGAAACGTTGCAGCATCAGCTCTCTATCCAGTAATCAACGTCCTTTACATGAGTCGAAACCCACAGAGGCTGACCGCTCTTCACACACACACTCAGAGATAAGAGAGACGGGTGTGTGTGTGTGTGTGTGTGTGTGTGTGTGTGTGTGTGTGTGTGTGTTTGTTTGTTTGTTTTATTTGGATCCCCATTAGCTTCAGCATACACTAAAAGCTATTCTTCCTGGGGTCCTACAATCTTTTCTTGACAATACACATAACATTTCATTACACATACATACATACACACACATACATTTGAAAATACAATCATAAATAAATCTTACAATTAACACAGTTAATACAAATAAAAATTAAACCAAAGACACTACTCCGAATAGATTAATCTATTTTAAGAATACAATAACAAAAAGCCCTGCGCCCCCTTATTTTATTTTAAATATTTAATTCCTTAGAAATAAATATGTCTTAAGTAATATATTGAAGCCATACTGAGAGTTCTGTTTTATAGTTGTTGGGAGAGAGTTCCATTCACACATTGCTCTGTACCTAACTGAACGTTGAATGGATTTGGTTTTCACTTTAGGTCAAATAAAACTCCCTCCTACTGCATGCCTCGTCGAATAATGATGTATAGCAGTACTAAAGGATAGTTTTGTATATAAAGTAAAAGGTGTTTTGTTTGTTATAATGTTATGTAAAAAAACCATTAACGAATACACAAATCTATTTTTAACTTTAAGCCATGTGAGTTGTAGAGCACACGAAAGAGCCACACGTGCAGCTTTATTCTGAATCACTTGTAATTTCTTCATATTATCTGCTGAAGTGCTGGACCACACCACTGAACAGTAATCCAGATGTGAGAAAAACAAAGCCTGAAGGACCTGTTTAACCGTCTGCGGTGTCAAGATGCCTGTACACCTTTAAATAACCGACAAGGTGTTGCCCATTTTAGCTACCAGTTTTTGAATTTGTTTGTCCCAACACAGTCTATTGTCAATCATCACACCCAAAAGTTTAGCCTCTTCTCTTTGCTCTACAAAAGTTTTCTCTATTCTGAGTTCAAGTTTTGGTTTGGAACTTAAAGAAAAATGAGTTCCAACCACTAAACTGGTAGTTTTAGAGCCATTGAGAATCAGTTTGTTACTCCTGATCCAGTCCTCAACTCACTGTAACTCTCTCTGTAGTTTGGTATTTAGATCACCAATATTAGGTCCTGATAAATATACAGTAGAATCATCAGCAAACATTGAAATACTCGCTTTATCTAAAACAGATGGTAAATCATTAGTAAAGATTGTGTAGAGGAGTGGCCCAAGACAACTTCCTTGAGGCACTCCATGTTCCACAAGCCCTACCTTTGAAAAACTTCCATTGAAGTAAACTAATTGTCTCCTATCAGTCAAATAACTTTCCATCCATAATAATGCGGTTTGTGAAAAACCATAATATTCCAATTTTTTTAACAGTAAGTTGTGGTCAATTATATCAAATGCTGCAGTAAAATCAAGCATCACAACACCTATTATTTTTTTCTCGTCCATATCCTTAAACCAGTTATCAACCATCTGAGTTAAGGCAGTGGCTGTTGAGTGTTTTCCTCTATATGCATGCTGAAAAACTGTAATTAAATTATTATTCAAAAAATAAAACTGAATCTCTTCATAAACAATTCTTTCCATTATTTTACCAAGAATTGGTAATAAGCTTATTGGCCTACAGCTAATGGTGTGTACACATACACTCACATACACACACTGACACACACACACACTGAGACACACACACTGAGACACACAGACACTGAGACCCACACACAGTAACTGAGACACACACACACACTGAGACACACACTGAGACACATTCACACTCTGAGACAATAATAATTATAATAGTAACTTGCAGTGTGGAGCAGGTTTACTCCTCGACGCAGCGGCCGTGGGTTCGACTCCGACCTGCGGCCCTTTGCTGCATGTCATTCCCCCCCCCTCTCCCCTTTCATGTCTTCAGCTGTCCTGTGGAAATACAGGCCTAAGAAATGACCAAAATAATCTTAAAGTGCCCATATTATGAAAGAAAATCCCGTTTTCTGGGATTTGGGGTGTTATTTTGTGTCTCTTTGTGTGTGTCACGCATACAAACTTGGAAAAAACTATCCATGGTGTTTTGAGTGAGATCCGGTTTCTGGTATGTCCTCTGTCTTCAGTCTCCGGGTGAGCTGTCCAACATCTGCACGGCTTTCTACGTCACTAGAGACGAGGTGGCTAACCGTACCATGCTAGCTCGTTCTCAACGGAAAACACTGCTCCAACAGCCACTAGTTGACCATAACGGCCAAAAGAACTACTTCCTGTCCCTGTTCTACTTCCTGTCCCTGTTGTGCAAGTGTCCCCGGTCTAGAAGAAGTCTCCCAGCTGATCCTGCCTTGGACTGACCAAAGCTGGAGAAAGAGTTATCTAGCTGATGGGATCTTACCGAGCTACTGAGCATGTGCAGCTCCCAACAAAGATAGGATAGAAGGGGGATGTCTCACTCTGGAGCTAAAACTAGTGAGATGTCTCACTCTGGAGCTAAAACTAGTGAGATGTCTCACTCTGGAGCTGTCTCACACAAAGTGAAAACAGGATCTGCAGCAATGTGCAGTACAACAAAAATATGGTGTTTTTTGAAAATGAAACCATGGAAAACTATTCAAAATACCTCAAAATACAATTATGAACCTGAAAATGAGCAGAATATAAGCACTATAAAAGAATACCTTCATGATGTCGAGTCAAATCTGAACCAATCAGCTGTTAAATCAGCTGAGAGGCGTTGTGTCCTAGAATTTTGGCAAAGAGGTGTTATCTGGTGTTTCTGAAACCCTATTCCACTGGAAACAACACACACACACACACACACACACACACAGACAATACACACTAAAACAACACACACACACTGAGATAGCCACAGTGAGACGATACACACACACACTGAGACAACAGACAGTGAAACACACACACAGAGTGTCACACACTGAGACAACACAAGGTGAAACAACATACACACAAACTGAAACAACACACACACAGACACTGAGACACACACACACACACAGACAGTGAGACACACACACACACACTGAGATGACACGCACAGACACACGACACTGAAACAACACACAAACACACACGAAGACACACACACAGAGAACCACACACT
Organism: Etheostoma cragini; assembly: GCF_013103735.1. Classification (NCBI taxonomy): domain Eukaryota; kingdom Metazoa; phylum Chordata; class Actinopteri; order Perciformes; family Percidae; genus Etheostoma; species Etheostoma cragini. The sequence continues at coordinate 24,680,314 of NC_048423.1, read as the reverse complement.
GAGACAACGCACACTAAGATATACACACACTGAGACACACGCTCACTAAAACACACACAGGAGACACACACACACACAGACACACTCACTGAGACACACACTGAGACACACACTCACTAAAACACACACTGAGACACACTCACTGAGACACACTCAATGATACACACACACTGAGACACTTTACATTTGCTGGATCTACTGTATATACGCTAAAAGTATATAGAATAGAATATATATTATAATCAGCAACTATTCTTTTTCTATTTTTTTATCAAACATGACTTCTTTATCTCATCTTTGGAGGAAACTTTGCAGCATCCGCTCTCTATCCAGTAATCAACAACCTTTACACTAGTCTAAAACCACGGTTTATGAAGCGGTAAAGGGAGAGGAGGAGGAGGAGGAGGAGGAGGAGGAGGAGGTGTAGGCCAGGCGAAGGGAAACGGATAATGGATTAAGCAATAAAAACAATTAAAATAAAAAAGGGGCCCAAAAACATACATTGAGGAATACATGTGGTTATAGACCAAATTAAAACTAGGTCAAAGCAACTTGTTGTGTTATGTCTTTCCTCCTCCTCCTCCTTTCCTCCTTTTTACTTTCGTCTTTCAAAATTTGGTGCAAGGGTCTGGCCCCCCCAGCTGCTCCCACGCCCAAGGGAGGGACATTTTGGGAGGGTTTTTTAATTAAATAAAACATTAAGTCTAACTTCAGCCTTGGGTCCTAGTATTTTCCACTAGGACCCTATTTCCTATAGATTTAGTGTGTAAATGGCTGATGGGAACAACAATCAGTGACCTAGGTCCGGTATTAAGTACATGGAGAAACAAGCTATAAGTTAAGTTACTCCGACAATGGTCCAGCTTGTATTTATTTACCTTCACTAAAGTGCTGGTTTTGCCCCTGACAGACCCAGATTAATATTCTAAGAGTCTGACAACATTATGGAAAGGATTTCTAAGGAGGCTTAACTTTCTGTTAAAAAGTAAGATCATTTTTTAAATATAAAAACATCTGCACAATTGTGTTTGCCAACCACCAGACTCCATGTAAATAAAAAGTCATTTTAGCATCGTAAAATACACTACATTCAAAGTCTACAGACAAAGGAAAGGAATCCCGTGTGTGACCGACTGGAGGAGTTTGGTTTTCAGCATTTTTTATGCTGTGCAGAAGAAACCTGTATTATTTTAAATAAATCGTTTGAAAGTCATCCTGTGGAAGTGCAATTTTTTAATATTGGAAACCCTTTTTTTACAGGTGATAAACCTGGACCTCACAATACTGTGTGACATTTGCAACACTTATTTCTAGTCAAAATCCAACTGCTATCTTGTCATGAGTGAAATTGCCTGATGATTAACCAGAAGTTCTCGTGTTTCCAATGTTCCCCACATCTATTCTCTGTGACACTGACAAAACCCCTCTGGTCTTTGCTGGGGTTGTTGTCGGAGCCCAGACGACGGACTATGCATAAGAGTGCCAACAAAAACAGGAATGTGGTCAGGGCCCTCACGAGGGAAAACCACACATACTGCAGAGTGTGCTGTCCGTTAAAACCATCAGTGTTTGCTTGGAAGCTCTTCAAGATACATATTCCCAAGTGATGTTGCTCATGTGAATGTGAACAGTCTCTGCAGGTATGGACTTCTGACCTGTTATGTAACTGTCCTGCAAGGTTTCACACAGTTAGAAACCACATCAGAGAGTGGTGGAAACAATCCTGGATCCACACAGATCCTGTAGTGGACCAATGTGAGCTATGTTTTTTGCCACAGTGGTCACGGGTATCTCCATATTAGTCATTGTTATTTGAGGAATGCTAGTGGTGGTGTCTGAATGAAGAAATAATTCATAATGACAGGGAAGACACATGCTGTCATTGTTTAGCACAAGTCGTTTGATTTCAGACCATAAGGATGTCTTGAGAGGTCAAACACACAGATCACAGACCTGTTCAGTCTCCACTGCTGGAGACGTGAACCTGCCTGTTTTGTTACTTTTGCCTCAATTACGTTAAACTGAAAGCGTATTCTTTCAGGAGGACTTCTCCGCTTCCCATTCCTCTCTCTCCCAACCCAATCAGCTGAATGTGGGCAGTCACTTTTCATAGTGTAAGACCATTGTTGGCGTGTTGCTATCTAGAAGCAGCAGGAAGTGATGGCGCCATTGACCGACAAAAACCTGGTCTAAAGTCAGTACCGCAGCATTGCATTATCTTAATTAGCCCATTAGTAAAATGCGCCTAGGCTCGTGCACACTATGCTTGTTACACACACACACACAGGGAGCACACAGCAGCACACACACATGCAAAAGATTACAAATAAAAATATTACATGCATTTCTTCTATTGTCTGTCAGTTGTCCTTTCAAGCAAAATTGATGCAACTGTCCTCCAGTTCTCATCAGTCCCAGCACCAGGATTCGCCCATCATCAGAACCCCCGCTTCACATCACATGCACCCAGATTTTCAGGGGGGGGGGGGGGGGGGGGGGGGGGGGGGGAATATTCCTATAGATGCATGGCCTCTATAAATAAAATAACTTTGCAATGGAGTCTAATTGCAACATGTCTTCAGGGCAATAGATATGGGGGATCCCCCCAGTGCTGGAGACATTTTTTGGTATATCCAAAGTTTTTAATAATTATTTCCAAGGCTTAGTGTTAACTAATAATTGTTGCAAACTGGTACTAGCAACACAATATTAGTGCATTCCTGGAACTTAGCATCAAACATGACATGTAATTCTACAACTGGCTATGTTATGTCACTATTGAACTTTAGTACCATCTACTGGATTTTAACGTGGCCAATGCCAAAGGTCATGTCTCGCAATATTAACAAAAGTGAAAAATAATTTGTTTTTCCGCTCTGTGATTAGGATCAGATCCAACATTTATTTGAAACAAGTACGTTTCGGGAAAATTGGGCCCAAAGTTTTGCCGTTATCCTGCAGACAAACAAACCAAACCTAAAACATAACCTTGGCAGAGGTAATGAAAGACCACAAACGAAATGTCGCCTGAGGACATGTAGTACTCCTAGATCCTCTACATCGATGGAAATCCCATGCTGCTGTGTGTTGATGCAACATGTGTGAGCTTGTTGCACCCGGTAGCCTGTCATTAAATGGTGTCTGAGTCAGCTGCTGTTTTAGCACGAGCTCCAAAAACAACTCCAGGAGGAGGGGGGGCAATGAAGAAGAACAGACCTGGGATTCCAGTGACCTCGGACACCTAGCATTGACACCTATTGCCCCTCCAGGGGGGAAATAAAGTACTACTTAACTTGACGTGATCCCATTGTTCTCAAAACCAAAAAGAATAAACAAACTACTACTAATAAGAAGAAGAACATTTGAAAAGTAGATCATTTTCAAGGATGGTCGGAGCATGAAGCCCTGACAGGCGGCACCTGTGTGCCCCCCTCACACACACACACACCACCCAACACTGGAGCTGGTGTCCTTTCGGGGCGACCTCTAGCTCACCCGGTAAGAGCGTGCGTGTTGGGGTCCTGCAGTGGCGAAGCCGACCTACCTACCTACCCTGTGCCGCATGTCATCCCCCAATCTCTCTCCCCCTTTCATGCCTATGTACTGTAAGAGAGGGGAAACGCCCAAATAAAATAATAAAAAAAAAAAAAAAAAGGTTGAGTCCTTTTACAACATGTGTTCTCCTGAACGCCAGAGACTGCACCTCCATCAAGGCATCCTAGGCATTTCGGGGCACCCTGGTAGAGCGGGCGCCCCCCGTGTACCAAGGCTCAGTGTCCAAATCCGACCTGTGGCCCTTGCGGCCCCCACTTTCCCGTCTACCACTATCCTTTACATTAAAGGCCCCGTATTTCACTATAACCTTTATAATATTAGACAGAGCAACTAGCTTAACACTAATAATGTTTTCTATAAGCTAAAGTATACCCATGCAGAAGTTAATTCATATTTATTTAATGTATACTTTTTGATTGGGGAAATTACAAGTTACACTCTTGTTTGTAATGAAGCACTACACACAGGCCTAGTCTATCCTCGCCCGTTGTGTTAGGCCCCGCCCTGATGGAGAACTGGGCCTGGTTGGAGTGAGGGACCTGAGAGCGCCACGCAGGGCGAGCGGTTCCATAATATTATCAGAGTTCATCATGTTCCTGAGAACCTGGACTTCAGAGAGATCCCCACCAGTGTCTTGTTGAGAGACTCTGTGTGTTTTGGCCCGTTTATGAAATTATTAGAGTCCGGGAGAAGATTCAGGGATCCAAATGGCCTTTGTTGTCTGGAATTAATACCTCTGGAGCGGGTAAAATAATGAAATCACATCTGGACTGGATTGGGAAGTGTTTCATTCTATTAGGCGTATACTGCATGGCCTCTTCCCTTTTCCCATCGCAGAGAGAGACCATGACGTCATGGATCAGTTCCTGACCGGTGTATGCGATACCTTGCGAATCCCAGACTGGAATCTTATTCCCAGTGATATTTGTCTTGGATTATCATTCCTCGTATAGGTCACCCTGGGGTCCTAGAATGGGTTTCAGGAAATAGGATGATCTTTTTTTATAACAATAAAATGCGGATGCTTGGATAGTGGCTGACTGACGAGGGCGAGCAGCAGCTACACGGGCTTTAGAGAGTAGTATGTGAGGGAGAAATTCCACATGGGGAGGTTAGTCGGGGGGGGGGGGGGGGGGGG
>NC_048423.1:24608054-24675452 GCF_013103735.1 Etheostoma cragini | reverse complement strand
CACCAGAGGCCTCAGGATACGACATCATCCCGATACTTATGCCAGGATACCATACAATTGTGATTTTAAACATATTGCAACATTCTGTGATGTATTGCAATTCATTACCTTTTTCCAACTTCTAATTTTTCCCAATTTCAAATGACGTCTCCCAAAAGGTAACTTCTGTTTTATCTGTAAAGATGTTGTTCATCTCACTTGAATTTTATTGCTGCAAAATGGGACAAATTGACCAAGACATATTGGGATACAATTCGATTTTTTTTTTCACGCCTACGACCAAGCGTGTCTAAATAAGACGCTAAGGGAGACTTTTAGCGTCCATAACAGCGACAAAGACACCTGACCAGGAGTCTGTATTTTACGAGATGGGAGGGAGAATGGGACACATCTGTCCCACGACTCTCTTTTTGCGTCCCACATAAACACTGTGGTCTGTATTCTTCATGTATTCTTCAATGATGAAAGTGCCATACATCATGGTGGCACCGCTGCTTGAACAACCATACCTGGGCTTTTGAATTAAATTATCCTTAATACATGTTTACAATACAATGCTCTTAGATTGATTTCTGGCCTTCGAGGCAGCCAGATACATTTCATTTCAGTGGAATGTAACATTCAACTAGCGGAGCTGAAACCTGCTATAAGGATGCTGTCAGAAACGTCTGGCAACAGCACCCAGTTTAATCCACAAACTGCACAACTCAAGCTTTGCATCTGGACTTTAAGATCCCGCCGCTGAATTTGCGGAAAACGCAGGTGGTTTGAACGCACCATTATAACAACACAGACAGTAATTGAGTTATTGAGGTCATCTAGAAATAGCTGAGAAGCTCCCATTATGAAGTGCTCACTAACCCGTCGTTGGACATAATGATGCCATGTCAACACCTCGGAATAGAGGATGATTACAGGTGGGACATACTGGGAGGACAAATGAGCAGTCTCAAACATTATGAGAACCTAGACGCCACCAAGACACACTACTGGACTTCTTCCACTATCCTGTGTTAAACTGACATGTGAAGAACCTGGGGTAAGATTGTAATAGACCCCGTCCACAGAGGACAAAGGACCCAAGAAAAGACCTGATCCAAAATGGGATGGACCCAAACAAAGAGAAGACAGCAACACTGTGAGCAGCTGAGCTAAAGGCTCTTTTATGGCTGTGAGTAGACGGCGTACCCCCCAGACCCCTCTGAGTCTACACCAGACCCTACGCCATTGCGGCGACTCACGTCTCTCGACTGTGGCTTGGCGTTGCATTTCCCCCCCGACTCATCTCCTGGTTCTCCTTCTCCATGAACATGAACTCAAGGAGAGGGGTTGAGTCCTCTAGAGTCACTACTCCCTCTGCAGACAACCAGCGTCACTCTCTCACTCAGGTCCACTAAGTGGTCTTAGCAATTGAGAGAAACTAACAAAAAGCCTGATATCAGCCAGAAAATCAGTACCTGGTGCGAGAAGAGAAGAGAAGAGAAGAGAAGAGAAGAGAAAGCCTATAATTTCATTATCCACAAGTGCAGTACCTGTGAAAATGAGACTGAAGCAAAACCTTTACAGTGTCAACATGAAATATAAGAATATAAAATATAAAGTATAGGTAGTACACCAGGTCCCCCCCAGAGCTGGTGCACAGTCCTGAGAGCAACTATATACATATATAAAATGGCTTTGTATACCCATAATGCTTTACTGAGAGTAAAGATGATGAGCGCTCACAGGGTTGGGGGGTGAATGGGACGGTTTGATGCTCCCCCCCCCCCCACAGTAGTCCAGTGCTCTAGGCCAGTCAGCTCTCAGGGCCTGATTTGACAAAGAATCGCTAGGTTTTTCCCGATAAATCATGAAATATATACAGTATATGTAGCAAATTTGGTAAGACAATATTAGCTGTAGACTGTGTATACACTATGATATCAGCTAATAATAAAACTATTTCCCATTGACCGTGTAACTTAATTTTTCTGGATCAGAATTTCAAATATCTTGAAGAGGAGAGTTATTCGTCTTTGTTTTTTTCGACACTTTTGGTGCTTTCGCCCTATGATTTTGTCACTTTTTCAAAGTTTTGGTCGATACTTTTTGCATCTTTTGAGGTTTTATAGTTTTTTCCTCCCAGGATTTTGAAGCAATTTACAACTTTTTTGCAACGTTCGTTTAATAAAAATGTTTTCAAATGCGTTAAGATTAAAATTTAATGAAAGTAGTGGACTGGTCCTTTATTTAACTGGAACGGTTCACTTTACTTTTTTTTTTTGGTTGAAAAAAAATATTGTTCCAAAACTTTTTGAAAACAGGTCCATTTCTTGGGGAATCGTGGGCACGATGTTTTATGGATACCGGCCGGCTTTATGGAAACCCCCCCCCCCCCCCCTCCGAGTTACTAAGTGCCGAGCCGCTGCAGCTGTCCGACATCATAACAACGGCACACTTCCTGTTTTGCTCTACAGGAAGTTGAGGGAATGAGAAAACGAGGTCTCCAACATCAACATGCATCATCTTTCCCCCAACGCCACGGTTCCTGGAAAACACTGACTGGTCATATTTGTGTCATATTTAATATCTCCAGATCAATACGCTGCAGACTTTCCTTATTTAACTGATCTTTTTTTTTTTTTTTTTATAAGTTGAGAAATGGGAAGTAGGCCATCCAGAAGCTTTTTACATCATGGAATTAGTGTCTTTGTACAACAAATTAATTATTATAACGTAATCTATAAAACACGTTTGCATGCTGGAATGTTAAATAAACCACGTTATTTTTCTCACCTATCCAAAGTCTGGAGTTTATATCGATGGTATGGGCATCACCTGTACTAATAAATAACATATGGGGTCTACCTGTTCCGTCCATGCATAACGGGTAGACCCCATGTATCATGTTGGGGAAACCAAACAAGAATCGGTGAACGTAAGTGTTCTGTTCATCATCTTGAGAAGGTCACAGCCACAGCTTGATGAACCACAGTGCATGGCTGTGGAGACAGTAAAGACATCAGAGAGGTGGATATAAGACCGAATCCTTCTCCAAAGGGAGGATGACACTACCTTGATACCTTCGTTCCCAATGGGACGAATGAGACCGAGCTCGCTTGTGTCTAATGAAGTGAATTTATTTTGTGTTGTTCTCTTGGTTTGTCTCGTTTTAGTGTCCTACATCATGAGACCTGTGTCTGGAAAGCGTGTGGCTCCCCTTGGTGGCATGGACTGGTATGGCCACATGCAAATAATCCCAGGACTAGAACTCAAAATGAACCAATTCAGATCATAAAGATCATAAAATACAGCATTTGAAGCAACACAATGGACAGCTGATGCACACCTCCTTTTAAATAGCTTTAAAACAAGGTCTCTGAGAAAGGAGGTTTCATTTTGTTAAACAGGTGTAGCCTGGACTCCTCGGCCTGTAGTCTCCCCTGGACGTGACGTAGGCGCGAGGAGAGGACTCTGGGATGTACAAACTGGGAGTTGGGCCATGGTAAATATGCCAGGTTTTTATCAGCTTTAACATTCAGCTCAATGTATAATGGGTGTAAACAGAGATATGTGGATAAATTAAGTTGAGTTTTTAATATGATTTTTACATTTGTAACAGCAATGTGTGCAACAAAAACCATACAGCCCCAAGTTGGCCAACTCAAAAGATAGTTTCCTTGGTGTACAGACATGAAATATTTCACAATCTACACTTTAAAGTACATGAAGATTACAGTACAGTTTCCTAAACTGAGACGCAGTCTCAAATTAAGCCACTAGATAACATCTTGTGTTTTTTCTGCCCAGTGTCTTTAGAATATGCGCTAGTGTTCAGCACGACGTGAACCGCATCTCCAAAGTTTATTACCAAAGATGTTCATGCCATGAGTGCTTCAGGTCATCCAAACAGGAAAACAGAGGAAACCAAACGGAGGCCCAGTACGGGCCGAGGGCGAACCCAGCCGAGCACGGCGAGGGGAGAGCCCCGGGGGAGCAGCCGCTGGGGGGACAACATGTCTAGCCCCCCTCTGCTGTAACTGCACCCCAGTCCCAACTTCCAGCACTTCCTTAACACTAAATGATCTCTAAGTTGTTGTGACATCAACAAAGAAAAAGAAAAAGGACAACATTTAAAAGGTCAAAGATGGAGTTTCTCACTTACCCTCTGCCGGCAGCTGTCCGCGCTCTTAGCCTAAAAGCTGTTAACGGAGGCAGAAGATATCTCTAAACATGGACAAGAAGAGACAAACCATCTGCCTGGCACTGGAGGAGAGGTGAGAAAACGCGTGATCAGACCCTTTAAATGCCATTCCATATACAGTATTCTCTTATTTTATAAACATCATTCCTTCTTAACTTTAAAGGGACCATACAAGTGTTTTTCTCCATTTCTGCCTATTTATTACAAAAACTCAAGACTTGAAAACAGAAATTGTGTGTATATTAAAAAAATACATACAATATAATTCTGAGTTTGCTAGATTTTGACAGATATTTGTCACACATAAGTTTAATGAAATGTTTTGTCTACTGAGGTTTTTATTGTGTAGTCATCCATGCTTACGCCTTAAACATGCTGAGTCACCTTCTCTCCCAGCGATCTTCCATGTCCGAGGCTGAGTCATGTTTGAAGGTGGAGAACATGACACATGAGTTGGTCGGACTTAATGTGATGAAGTAAATCAACCGCCTTTATGTTTGCCTAATTATTTTATGAATGTCTTTTTAGATTATGTGTATATATACAGAATCTTTTTCTCTCCTTTTGGCCATTATAGTGTTTTTTCTGCACTCTTGCCTTAACTCTAAGTTGTTTCCATTATCCCGTCCTCTTCCAGTCACTGGGTCTTCTGACTTCTACATGTCTGGAGAGAGTCACTTTTAAATAAAAATAAAAACATTTAAAAAAAGAATTGATTATTAACTAATCAGAATCAAGCATCAAATCGTTCTAGACAGAATTGAGATGCATCTAAGAATTAATTATTTTTCCCAATCCTAGTATCCAGAAAGTAGAAACCCATTCAAAATTCTCTAACACTTATGAAAAAACAAAAAGTTGTGAGCTGTGCATTATTTGTATTAAAAAGGCTGAAATATGTAAAAACACTGGTATGATCCAATGGAGAGCAGTTTATAGTTTCCATACAGTAAAAGAGAAGCATGAACGCCAGATGCTTTCATAATGTCTCGCTGGAAACACTCGTAAGGAAATTCTTTCCACACGAGACGACAGGTGACACTTTGACTAATGCGACCTGAACACCGCCTTTTTCCTTCCACAACAACCCTTCTCTTCTTTTATGGCGATTCAAAAACCGGTCACATCGACCTGAGCTGAGTTTGGACTGACCGACCGAGCTGGCAAGGAATATCCATTACATCTTACATTCTAGATGATTTTTATTGCACTTAGCCAAAGTTAGGAAGAACATATGAATGAAACCAATGCTTCCACCCATCACTGATTCCCCTTAACATCACACTTACAGTAGGTGATTAATTTAAGCTCGGGTTATTGAGATGCATTTTTACTGAGATATCCTCTTAATCGTGTACATTTATGAAATGAAATCTATTGGTAGATTTGAGTTCACAAACACGGAGGGACTACATTAATATTTCGTGACATGTGACTTCTGTTGACCAAAATAACCCACCATCTGAATTTCTGTTTAGCCCTACCAACTTTTTGGGCATAGCCTGTTAGAAAAGCATCTACATTAAAAAACCTTACAGTGATTTTAACGTAATCTTCAATAAATAGTCTTCGCTGCAACGGCCCGATCACCTGCCTATACTCTGATTCTGATGGGTGTTGCTGGGGGGGGGGGGGGGGGGGGGGGGGGGGGGGGGTCAAAGACACGGGGGATTTGGGAGAAGGTGTGATCAGTCAGACCTTGAAACCAAAAACTAAACTTCAACTAAATGACACACGGAGTCTCTTATTTCTTGCGGCGCAGCCGTTTGGACTGCCGCGGGTGCTCCGAGCTCTTTCTGGTGCGTTTGAGTGAAGATCCTCCGTCGCCCTCTGGCTCTCTGGATAGAGACGCTGGGGCGGCGCTGCCACCGGCCAACAGGGTATTGGGGGCCACGGCGGCGGCGGGCGTGGGGGCCCCGGCGGCGGCGCTGCTGGATGAGGAGGGGGTGGTGGCGCCGGGCCGGGCACCGCCCAGGGCGGCGGCGCTGCTTTCCATCAGTTCGCGAAGCTTGTGCTCCAGCTCGGCGAGGCGGGCGTTCTGCTCGCCGATCACCTGGGTCTGTTCCAGCAGCTTCTGCTCCTGGTCCTGCAGCTGCTTCTGCTGCTCCAGCTGCTTGACGCGGATCTCCTGCATCTCCCGGCGCAGCACCGTCATCGACGCGCCGTTCACCTTGACCTGCTGCTGCACCTTGGTCATCTCCGAGCGCGACGGCGTGTTCTTGGCCAACAGGGACATGGTGGTCAGGGAGTTGGATGGACCGGCCACTAAGGGAACAGGAAACAGGAATATTACTTCTGAGACAATTCATTGCAGGTTACAATGTGGAATGGTTACAGCTTTGAGGGAACCGGGGACCCAACCCATGTCTACAAAATGTCAAATGTCTTGTTTAGTCCAGCTATTCAAAAGCCAAAGCTATTTCACTAGGATATGAAACAGAGAGCCTCACATCAACGTGTGTGGTATTTAAGGTTCATGAATGACTAAAGGGCAATCAGACGTGTGTTTAAAAGAATGAATGAAGAACTGACAGCTACCTTACAAGACAATGGTAGGTGGATCATCAGAACAAAATATTAAAAGGGTAAATACTGTTTCTGTTTAACCCCATTTCCCTGTGTTAATGTGTCTAAGTGACTCATGGGAACAACAATCTTTGCCATTGGTCCAGTATTAATGTGTCAATTGTGCGGCTTGTTTACCAGTTTTACCAATGACAGAGATTAATATTCTAAGTGTCTGACAACATTATGGAAAGGATTTCTAAGGAGGTCCAGCTTTCTGTTAAAGAGGAAGATTTGTTTTTTAAACATAAAAACATCTGCAAAAATCACGTTCGCTACACCCACCAGACTCCATGTAAATAAACATAGTAAAATACACTTCATTCAAACTCAACAGAAACAGAATAAAAACTATGAAAAGTCGATTTGGGACGTCTGTCCACTTTTCTAACCATCACAACTCTAGTTTTGGTTGAAATAAAAGACAGTTTGATTTACATGTGAAAGTATGGTGACTCTATACACGCTAAAAGTGTTGCTTTTTTAAATGGAGTCTGGTGGTGTTTAGCGCTAGCGACTTCAGAGCTGTTTCTGGTTAAACAGAAAGGTCTTAAAGAGGTTTTAAGGGTGTATCTCTGTTGGGATTCTTTCCATAATGATGTTACACACTTAAAATAATAATCTGTGCCTATCAGCTGCAAAATAAGCACTTTTGTGAAGGTAAATACAAGCTGCACTATTAATTTACAGACCCTTTAACATCTCTTAGAAATGTTCCGGTTCTTTTAGTAAAAAAGTACAAGACTGTCATTGCTTATTTAATCTTTTAACAGTGTCTTAAATTTTGAGTAAATGTAATATGCACAAAATACGGTATAATAGTATAACATGACCCATGTTAAAGTAATGATGGCCAAGGCCCATGAGTATTATAGTATTTTAACATCTTCACACTTCATCATCTCCATGACAACACTTCAGCAGAAAACCACAGAGATAGATTCATAACTGCTGATGTAAATATTAACACATGTAGATATACATCTACTGACCGTGCAACACAAAAAATGTAATAGTTAACTGTATAAACATTGTAAATACTGTATCTGAGCTTTCATTTTCTCAAAGGCAGAGCAGGATACCCAGGGCTCGGTTTACACCTATCACCATTTCTAGCCACTGGGGGGGGGGGCATAGGCAGGCTGGGGGAACTCATGTTAATGTTAAAAACCTTCATAAAGTGACATTTTCATGCCAAGGGACCTTTAAAGTGCGCAGAAACAGTTCCACAAGCAGCTACTCATCTTCCTATCTGGACACATCTGCTATTTAATTCTATTGTAAACAATGTCTAGTGTGTTGCATCACAGTACAAGCTTGTGTTTTCAGATAATTTAGCCTTTACATCTTTTTATTTTGGAATGTGAAAATAAGCATCTTACAGTGAAGCCTTCGAGCAGCCGTGCTTGACACAGCTGATTCTGTCTCCGTACTTTCTTTCTTTTTAAATGTTGACTGAAACCACACTATCTGCCATTTTTACTCTATACATTTCTTGTATTATTGATAGCTGCTCGGGTGACTCTAACTTTATGAGGCAGGAGGAACACATGCACGTTACCTGGTGTGGAGCCAATGAGGCGTCCGGACAGGTCTGCCCCCGGCAGCTTCTTCTTCAGGATGGGGACAATCTTCTCGTCAAAGTACTCCATGGCCATGGAGGAGATGTCCCTCAGCTCCTGCAGAACCTCGTGAGCTCGCTGTGGGGCGCGAGTGGAGTTCACGTAGCGCAGCACGCGGTAAATCTCATCTATCACCTGATGAAACACACAGCGGCACATGACATAGCAAATGAATCAAGAAGAATGCAGCCAGTGAGAAGAGAAAAGGAGTAAAATTGGATGGATTTTTAAATAACCAAATGTTTCGGGCTCTAACAGTGTGCCCATTTAAAAGTTCCCTTTAAAGCAACTCAAAACAAGCAACTTAAAGATGATTTGACCTTTAATTACTGAGCTCTTCCACACATTTAGATTAAACACAAACTATTGTCTTTAATAAAAACAGTAAGTATAAAGTGGGAATCTAAAATAAAGGGGAATCTTAGAGACGATTTCGATATATATTTCCCTTTGCGTCCGTATTATTAGACTGCGGATCACTGAATCGCTTTCAACTCAGATAGATGGATCGTTAGACCGCTAGCAGGCATGGGCCGGTTCCCGGTGTCAAGGTGTCCCGCGGTTTAAAAAAGTCAACCACTCTAATTTCCTGTCATACTGTTTCTAATGTGAGGGTTTTTATAACAGAAAGGGGTTTAGGAATCCCTCTCGCTGCCAGTGAGCAGTGTGTTTAAAAAGGTTTTTATTCACCCAGACCTTTTCAAAAGAATACATTTATAGCTGTAGCTGTAACTGCAATACCATGAAAGCGTGATATTTCTTCGTTGAAGGTTATCGTACCGGCCCATGCCTAACCCTGCCGTCTGGTGGACCAGGGGGCTTTGGGAGCTAACCTTTCCGGGGATGAAGCAGCAGAGGTTGGAGTCGACGTATTTCATGAAGGTCATGTTGAGCAGAGAGAGGCGCGTCTCCACGGCGGCCAGGATGTCAGCGTGGCGGGCCAGGGAATGGTTCCTCCTCTCCGACTCTCGCCTGGAAACAGTTCATGACAAACACAAGTACTCAGACCCTTTACTTCGTTAACAGTACTAATACCACACTTTAAAAATACTCTGTTACGAGGAAAGGTCCCGCTTTGATAAGGTTACTTAAGTAAATGTACGCAAGTATTGGGGCTCCCACACACTGCCTGCATGCCATGTGTACGTCTGTTGCGTGGCGTGTCAGTTTGTATTTTGGTTCCCATGGTAACAAGTTAGAGCTTGCCAAAAACGCATGCGTGCTAGAAATAGGACTGATAGCTATTTTTCACGCAAGCGTTTTCAAGGCAAAATAGAGATGATGTTTATAATGTCATTTTGACATAAATACATTTTTTTTTTAAATTAAACCACGTAAAGCCATTTTTGGAATGATGGCCCTCCATATAATGTCCCTTCAGAAACAGTGTGATGTCACTAGGCCCATGTCACTGCACAGTGTATGGCTGAACTGCAGTTTTGGGGCATTGCTTGTACTGGTGTAATACTGACCTGGGCAGCTGGGCTTTGACTTGCCTCTGGCACAGACTGTGGTACCGCTCCACCTTCAGGAAGCCCTGGTTCAGGACGCGCTGGCAGATCACGTCCATGCGCTTACACACCTGGAGGACATTAAACAGTTGAACAACAGGTACTGGGTTTGATGAATATGTGCATAAGGGACACATAAGTGTACTTCAGTGGCTGGTGGAGTTTAGAATCTTTACCCCAGCCACTTCAGCATGAAGACGTTTGTCTTGTCTAGGATTCTTTCTAGCGAGGTTATGTTCTGTGCCGAGGCTTCGAGGGCGTGCGTCAAGAAATCACAACGTTTTCCATGAGCGCGTATCAAGGCTTGTATCATTATAGACAAATGACATCATTGACAACATCCGAAGCCTTGCTGCCCACCCGTACCACAAGACCACATGGTTTATGTGGTCTCGAATTCACACCGTTTTTAGTTTTAAGAGCATACTCATATTGCCCCTTCTGCTATATTATATTATGACCAAAACGATGGATTTACCCACGTTTGGTAATTGCATTCCTGTTATTATGCAGTTACATTGATTTTATTATACCAAAAGGCAATACACATTATATTGATATAAATGGATATGGTGGATTCTTTTCATTTTTATTGTTATTTCTAAGTAGCCTGGTCCTACCAGACTCTGGTCCAGTAGCCTGGTCCTACCAGACTCTGGTCCAGTAGCCTGGTCCTACCAGACTCTGGTCCAGGAGCCTGGTCCTACCAGACTCTGGTCCAGGAGCCTGGTCCTACCAGACTCTGGTCCAGGAGCCTGGTCCTACCAGACTCTGGTCCAGTAGCCTGGTCCTACCAGACTCTGGTCCATATCATTTGACCAGAGAGTCTGGCCATTCTCCATTGACATTCATTTTTGGGACAGGCTGTGGCTTACGAGGAATGGATGCTAAATTTGCTAAGTTAGCGGTTAAGTGCTTATTTGCCGGTTAGCTGCCGTCCTGGCAGAGGTGCCTGGCGTTTTACTTTTGTCCGGGGTCGAACGATGGGGGAAGGGAGGGGGGTAAATTTCGTACCGGCATCTACAAGCTGAGATTAAGCGTCTGTGCTCTGTGGTCTCCCACGGTCAAATCTATGCTCGGGTGGGACTGTGGAGGATCACTACCACACTTCGTTATCTCTTCCTCTTGTTTAAATTTGTCTTTTTTCCTGTCCTTGGCGGAGGGAGCAGATGTGTAGCGCAGAAAGTAAAGTAGGTTAGAGGTGAACAGCTTTACTCCTAGCTTGTTAAGGAGAAGTCCATCTGCTTTAAAAAGATGTCTGCGCTCCCAGAAAATGTTAAAATGTCAATGAACTGCAGAGAATAGACAGTCCATTCAGGGCTAGGGTTGGGAAGCGTTTGGGTTTTGTCCGCTGCCCGTGCTAAAGCAATCCTTTTAACACGATGCCGGCATAAAAGTTGTGACAATCGACTAGTGTGGATTTAAATGGCCAAACGTGTCATACTGAAATTAGTGAAATTCATGAAATAATCTACTTTAGCCATTAGAAAACAATAACAGAAGATGGAAATCATTTCAAAAATGCTGTAGCTATCTATGGTTGTTTGGTTGCTAACGTTAGCTCTAAACACCATTCAACAACAGCCTTTGTTGTGTTTGATGCTAACTTGTAGCCAGCAGTGAACCAACTTGGTTAAGTAGGTCCATTTTTACTGGGTTGACATTACAGAAGTCTCTCAGTAGCATCTTGTATGCTACTTGTCATAAAGTAATGCGTGCACGACTCAAATCTGCACTCGACTCACATCTAGGAGTGGCACCTGTCAACTCCGAGGGGCCCATTTGCTCTTAAACCGCCCATACAACACAAATATTAGATGAGGCTGAATATTTTGCATAGCAAAACACTGTAATAGGGAACACAACGGCTACAACAAAGTCCATGTCCACTGTATAATGCCCTGCAAAAACCTCTATCAGAAGTGTCAAGTAACAACGTACAAATACTTTGTTGCCTTACTTATGTAGAAATGTTGGGTATCTATACTTATAAATTAATATTTAAAAAATAAAAACAGACGGTCAACCATGTTATGAGCGTTGGTGTTGCATAGTCTGTCCACCAGAGGGCGCGCTACAACGTCCCTTTTGGCAACACACACACATTAACAAAAAAATAATCAAAAGGACTTTAAGTTTCATATCTTAAGTTTGTATTTTTATATGACTAATGTTTCAATTTTTTATATTGGCCAAAATAAATTTAACATTTTAATATAAGTCATTTGAGGGGGGTTGTGCACTATTAGGCCCCTGTGGAACGTTTTGTCCTTTATGACATTTTTCCACTTACATTACTTTTATACTCTATAAGTAGTTTTGAAACCAGTGCGTTTACATTTTTACTTGAGTAAAATGCTTGAGGTGATACTTCTACAGAAGTCCTCTTAAAGCCTAGTACCTGTACTTCTCCCTGAGTAATGAATGTGAACACGTTTGACACCTCTGACCTCTATGCATGCAACTAGCCAACTACGCATGTAACGTTAGCAGAATCAGGTAAAGGCACTGTTAGAAGAGAAAACCAAGTCTGCAAACTGACTCGCAATGATTCCCAAATAGACTCACAAATCCCATAGGCAGGAAATGTGTGAACTGAAGAAATATCTCCAACGTCACAGGAGTTTATCTCTCCCCCCCCCCCAGGGTGTACCGGTTGGGTTCAGCATCAACATGAATCCTTTGGTGTAACGTTACTCCAGGGTCTGCTTAGCTAGGCTGCCCTGCTCATTAGCTAACAGCGCAGTGGGCACTGCGGGCCATGGTTGCAATTGACGGCTGCACAGACATTAAACACATTGCCTAAGTCATTTAGACAATTATTTCTGCGAAGAATTTACATAACGAGTATCCAAAGATAAGTACATGAGGCTAGCATTAGCTTTGTTCAGCCTCTAGGTGGCTTGTTTTTGTTCTTACCGGGCGCAGCAGGCTGATTTCGTCGTAGGTCAGAAAATTCAGAATAGCATCGATGGCCACGATGGGGAGTCCCAACAGCGGGTTGTTCTGGTGCGGCTGGTCCGGTGGAGGGGTGGACTGTCTCGGTGACACCGCGTCTGAGTCCAAGGACCCAACACATCCATCAACTCTCTCTACGACGGCCGCCATCTTGCCTTGCTAAGGAGGAGACGGAAGTGACGCTGCATAGAGAAGCTAGCATGCCAAGTGTTAGAAAAAAGAAAAAAAAAGAAACTAAAGTGATGTAAAAAAAGTTCCCAAAATAAGAAAGAGAAAACTATCTAAGCTTATGTATTTTTTCAGTATACGTCCAATTGAGCATTTAATGATGTGTTGTTGGAATAGTTACTGAGAAAAACAGATGTTGTAAAGATATTACGACCTTGTACCGGGACGTCCTGGATTCGAACCCGCAACCTTCCAACTATGAGGCCGCAGTGTTAACAGACCACCAAGCTGCTATCTAAACAATGAGAGAACAACCACTTCAAGTATATGACATATTTTACATGCAATAACATGTTCTTCACGTAGACCGTTAATAAATATACAGTCCATGGTTCTTCATCAAAGCTAAAAATCCAACATTGGTGCTTTGTGCATCAACAGCAGTGAAAGCTGAAGTAACACAGTTATTAGCACTTCTGTCATTTGTGTCTCACTCAATCAGTCCTGTCCATCTTCTGTCTGTGGACATGATACTCTGTGGGTATGCTAAAAAAAACAGCGTAATACGTTGTTATAAACTGGTATTTCTAAAAGTGGCTAACCTGGCTAGAGCTAATGAAAACAATGAAATCAAACTTGTAACTGCCCGTAGAATTCCGAGTTTGTTTTTTATTCATGTTTCAACTCTGACTCAGAATTCTGAGTTTAAAGTCAGAATTCTGAGATTAAAGTCAGAATTCTGAGACTAAAGTCACAGAATTCTGTGAATAAAGTTAGAGTACTGAGTTTAAACTCAGAATTTTAAGATTAAAGTCGGAATTCTGAGAACAAAGTCAGAACTCAAATATATTTTCACCGGTGGCCCTAATCCTCTTCCGTAGATTCTCCCCTAGCCAACTGTTTGTCTGTTTTTTCCTAACTTTACTTGGATTTCAGCTCCTCTAGTTTGTTCTGCGCGGTTACGTTTGTCTTCTCCTTCACCCTATGTTGTAATCAATACCACAGTGCACCCTAGGCACATAGCCGACGGTCGTAAGACATGTCACGACAGTGTTCATGGGAAATGTAGGATTCGTACTAAGAGTGGTGTTGCCAAATAAAAGTTACATTTCCAAGCCAAACACGCAAAACTGCCCAAATTTCTTTGTGGAAAACAGACATATCTGGCAAAACTGACTTGTCCCATCGGGCCAAAGTACGGACTCGCAGACTAACAGACTTTGGTGCGCGTTCTCGCGCAATTCTTAAAGGGTTATGGTTGTCCCTATGTCGAATTTCAAAGAGTGTGATGGTTTGCGTACACACTTACCAAGCCATATCAGTCGGGTGCTCCAGAGCTTGAGCACCCATGTGTGCCAGACTGCCAGAGGGCTACATTCATTTAAAATTAAACATTGCAGTTGGTGCTAAGTGGAGCCTAGTCAGTGCCGACTGCAGATTTCTTGCTTTATACTGGACCAATGTCATATATTGTTGCTCTAATAAGTCACAAAAGCATAGGAAAATAGGGTCCAGGTTGATAAAACTGTAGTCACCCTTTAATACATCAAATCCAGTATAATATGCTGTGTGTACATATATACATGCTGTGCTGGCAATAATAAAAAATGACATGAAAATGCTTTCTATGGAATAATAGAATTAATTATGCCATTAGTGATGCTTTATTGATAAACATCTGACACACAGTAAGCAGTTAGTTATGAACTTATGATAATGAAGCAGTCATACATGTGCTTCCTATGATGTTTTAATGAGCAGATCTCCATTGTACTGTACATCAGGACATGTAGATATTGTTGGTGACTTTTTTCAGCATGTTTATTTGAGGAAAATCAAGAATTGTATACAAAATACTAGAAACCGCAGTATATACATACTTACAAGCAAGTCTGACCACCATGACAAAATCTGCTTCTTAAAGAATCCAGTTTAGGTTTTTCTAAGTTTCAACAGAGCCATTGAGAGCACAGTATCAACCATACTGGGGAATATTTCAGCATCAGATCCTCTGTGGTGGTTCTGAGCATGCTCAGTCGTTACGTCACTCCATGTCAGTAGAGTCCAGTTCATTGAGAAACCTCTGACACTTGGTCATGAGGACTTTGATGGCCTCTGTGACCAGAACATCTGGAGCCAGGATGCCAGTCGACTCCACAGTAACTGTATTAGAGGAAGAGATCCATGAACAGGACACAGGATAACTACAGTATGTAAACTGCTGCATGGAGAAGCATTAAAGAGACCCGATTATGTTTGTTTTAATAATTGTTTCTGTCATTTAGAGTGTTATATAGATGTATAAAATATTTTAAAAAGAAAAGGATTTCACTCCAAATGGAGCTCTCCCCCCCACAGATAGCACTTTTTCTTTAACTGCCTGAAACGCATTGCCCACATTCTTGACTAGAATTCCTCAATCAGTGACGTCACTGACTGAAGCCAGCCTAGGTTTTCATATGTGCTGCCCATTGGTGCTGCCTGAGCAAGGACAGTCCGCCTAGTGGCTTGTTTGAATTTGGATGACCAATCTGCACAGAGTGGGCCAGCCGACCAATCAGAGCAGGCTGGGCTTTTCAGGAAGACTGGCCCGAGAGCTCAGACACAGGCTGCGTCTCGTGGGCCTTATCTGACAGCTCCTCGACTGAACCGGAGTGGTTCTGTCCCTCCTCAGTGAAGGCCGCCTCAAAGCTCTTATTTCTGCCCCAAAGAGCGAGGAGGGATCAAAGAGGAGCTATGAACAAGGATACAAGAGCAGACTTCCTGGAAGCCATGCAGCTGAAGGAGTTGCTAACTCGGCCCAAACAGCTGGCAAACTCATGTCCTTCAGGGGAAAGGCCGTCTCATCCCTCTGAAACACATTTGCTCGTTTGATCTCTCCTCCCATGATTTCCTCGGGACTAAGACGCAAGTAAGGAAGGCAAGTGGAGGAGTCAATGAGGAAATTTAGGCGACACGAGAAGCACCTAGAGTGTTTCAGGTGGAGGAGCCGCAGTAAACCTCCTCTAGGAGACCCGAAGAGTACAAACATGACACTGAAAAGGAGTATAATAGGGGCTCTTTAAGACATTCCTATTTCACCACAACAGAGAGTTTCAAAGAAATGATACAAAGAGAACGTGACTGGTGACTTGTTGAATTGTCTCCATTCACTGGGATTTTTTTAGTGTGAGCACCCTTGTGGAAGCAGTGAACTTACAGATGAAATGGTCTCGCAGTCTTCCGATCTTCACCAGCTTCTTCAGGTCATCGTGTCGGAGGACTTCCCTGCTGCATGTATCCAGGCGACTGTTCACAACTTTGGCAACCTTTTTCCCTGAAGGGGGGGGACGGGACGGGACAAGACAGATGAATTACTACAGACCACTATCCTAACATCTTGACATTCATGATTGCGCACTGCTGGACTTTATAAATCTATGTTGCGCCCAAATAGCTCCGTTGGTAGAGTGGGCGCCCACATTTAGAGGTTTACTCCTTGATGAAGCGAGCCTGGGTTCCACTACGACACTTTGCCTCACCCCCCCTTTCTCCCCTTTAATGTATTCTGCTGTCCTATCAAAATAAAGGCTGAAAAAGTCCCAAAAACTATTTAAAAAAAAAAAGTCATATAATTGAGGAAACTGGTGTTATTTTTAACTGGAGCATTACACATTTCTTCTATATTTCACAAGGCACTGAAGGCTTCCGTATCATTAGGAGTGAGGGGAAAATCTAAAAACTTATGTACGTTTTGTGATTTTTTTTTTGCAACGTTTATTTTTAAGATTTTTGGGGATGAATCATCAGAGGCTTCACAATATGATATCACGACACTTGACGATACTTTAAATATATAGCAATATTCCTCAATATATTGCAATTTGATTACCCGTGTCCAACTTAAAATTATGTCCCCAAAGTAAAACGTGGTCAACCTCAGTTTGATCTAAAAACATTACATACATTTCTCTGCTATGATCTAGTGGACTAAAAAAAATAATTAAAAAACAACCGATTATTTCATTATTAAAAAGCTATATTCTTATGGCCAATTTATATACTGTGTTGGCCCAAATATAAGATGACCTCCCCCTTTTTCAAGACTCACTTTTTTTGAAAAACACTTTATAAAAGCTAAATATTTTTTTCATAAAGAAAATAATTTTACTTGAAAATAATTCTAATTAAAACACATTGAATAAAACAAGGTAGGCTGTTGTTTTCAACATCTTTTAAACAAAATAATATTTTGATATCGTTTTAGATAAAAAGTGCCACATGTAAAGAAACGTACATCACACACTCTCCTGTCGGTCTCTTGGAAGCGGCCGCTTTGAGGCCCACGGGGAGATTTTCTCTGGCTGTTAATGTCAACCGCAATACAAATCAAACTGGCCCCGGTGTATTGTGAAAGAATCAAAACATATTGTCCCATCCCTACTTATTAAACCTGGACCTCCTAGATGAAAGAGACATCTCCCAGCTGCTAAGGTGGATATGTGCTGAGTCCGGTCCTCAGGTAGACAGTTCATGCGTGTAGTCGACTCACTGTGCCAGTCGGTCTTACCATTAACATCTTCTATGTCTAGGACTCCTCGTGAGAAGCAGCGTTTGAGGCGCTCGGCCTTCTCCCCCTCCACGGGCTCCAGCAGGGTGATCTCTGGGAGGAGGCGGTAGCTGGCTGTGGCCACCGGGGAGAACTTGGCATGGTCCTTCCCTGAACAGAGAAAACCAGCAGAACATATGGGGGTCCGGACTGAGATGAGCTGTCGCACAAATATTTAAACTCAGGATATGTACATGTTTCACCAAGTCAAATTTAAGAATGAAATTTAAGACCTCTGTCACAACATCAAAGACAAAGTCAGCTGTCAGAGTCCGGAAACATCATCTGATTCCCAGAGTTCCTCAGTGCCTAGACTGGCAAAATAAGTTGACTGTTGGTCTCATTTGTAACCGTAGTACAGTGAATTATATTTGGACCAGCTAGAAAAAACTACACCACCACAGGATTTAAAAAACTAAAAACTTTCTTCAGCGTGGAAGGAACATTTGACTTAGCATTAGAGGTTACATTACTTTGACGTAGGAAATTAAAAACATGTTTAAAATGATTTAAGACTTCGAACAATACTTTATAGGGCCTAAAATTTGGATTTTGAAATTAAAGACTTTTTAAGACCCTGTGGAAACCCTGTAAACTACAGAAACATCTCAGGTCGAGAACAAACTTTCATGCTCAAGTGCTTTTTGGAAACGCATACAGGCCACAAAAAAATACTAATGTGTTAAGAAATGCCCGTGTTCCTTCCCAGTATCTCTACAGTCAAATGTAAAGCTCATACCAAGTCCTTTGACACAGTGCATGACGATGTCCAGCTCGTGTCCAGGCCGTAGCTGAGCTATCAGGATGTCATCGTGGACTGGGCCGATCACAGCGTCTGCAAACACGTCTGCCTGGTTCCCAATGGGGACCCACTTTATGTCCCTGGAATAAACTGAGGCGAGGGTTAGGGTTAGGCTTTGTAAGTCTGTATAGCAATAGTTAGTCCACTACCGTCAGCTGACCTACCCATGTGGTTCAGATACAGCTCTCGTGGGTCCGAGGAGTCCTTGCTGGCTCTGGGGTTCCTGCTGCATTTAATCTTCAGCTGCAGTTGGATTGTGTCTATTTCTGAACCTTCTTCCTCTGAAGCCTCTTCACCTGAGATAAACAAACATGGTTGAACTCACGCCACACACGCCACACACGCCACACACACACACACGCCACACACACACACACACACACACACACACACACACACACACACACACACACACACACACACACACACACACACACACACACACACACACACACACACACACACACACACACACACACACACACACACACACACACACACACACACACACACACACACACACACACACACACACACACACACCTTGCATCATATATAAAGTAGAGCCCGGCCGATTTTGGATTTTTAAGGCCAATACAAATATTTTGATTTGAAAATCCAATATATATATATTTAAAAATTTAAAAAAATCTAGAAACGCATTACAAAATAAACAGTTTTCCCCAACATTAGTTATTTGTATTTATGACACTATATATATTGTATATATGTATTTACACTAGAACAGGGGAACTTCAAAATACATTAAAGGTCTGATAAATAAAATGTATAAAAATACAAACTTACGATGTGAAACTTAAAATCCTTGACATTTAATGACAACAGTCGTGAACACGATTTGATTCTGTCCCGACACCTGCAGATTGGATATGAACTGCTATTTTTTATTTTTGGGGATTCTAAAGTATTGCCAATAAATAGTATTGTGTATTATGATTTTCTTTTCCTTCTTTAAGAAAATAAGTTGAATAATACACTTCTAGAGACAATGTATCATGAGACATTTCTGAAAACTAAAAGTTTTCTAGGTCTGACATTTATTTCATTTGTAAAAGAAGAACATAACTATATATAAATTTCAGCTTTCATTCTGATTTGATGGAAACGGATAAGATGTAGAGCGGTGGTACCGTTTGAACAGAATTTTTTGGTCAATCATTGTTATGAATCTAAAAAAAAAAAAATGGTTCTAAGCAAAGCTAATTATGGCAACAGACATATATGCATGTGTGTATGTGTGTGTGTGTGTAAAAAGATGATTACAGATGTGAACTAAATCTTTGATTTAGGTGTTTTATAACTTTAGTTACTTGCCGATGTTGAAAAAGCTAAACCCAATTAGCGTCCACAAGTGATTACAAGAGATTCTGACTTGATAAGCAGATTCAATACTTGATACTGAGGAAACCAAATGCTATCCAAACCTACTCATAGGCGTGTTAGGTGAACCCTTACGGCAGAGTGAAGTGGGAGCGGGGCGGTCTACTGTCATGTGTGTGAAGGGCTCACTGTGTGGTTTTACCAGTGTTCCTGTACTCAAACAGGCGAGGGTCAGCTCTGATGGGGACGAGGCCCAACCTGTGGGCCAGGACTTCATCCTGGACGATGGATGTGTTGTTATAGATAAACACCTTCTCTATTGCCATGGTGGGCACCTACAACCAAGAATAAGGCAAAGCTCTCACTTAATTAAAATTGTAATTCTCCCCTGGGAATCAATAAATAGCATCAAGTATGAATTCTTATAATTAAATATTTGCATGGAATGAAAAACTTCTAAGACTACTTTCTCTTAGAAACTGATGAACAAAATGGACCATTTCATCGCATTAGGCTCTATACCCAACTCACTAAGGCCCTGACACACCACGGCGGCCATCTGCCCTCGTTGGCTCGACGCTGAGCTACGCTACGGAATCTTCCGTCTAAAAACAGGACTGGAATATCTATTTTTGCCATTAACGTTTGTCTTCTAGAGCTATACGTCACTACTTGTGTAGGTATGTCTATTTTAACAACAAGTCTTTTATAAATCTCTACATACCTACACATTACAAAATAAACTGATGTCAATAAACTTATGTACTATACAGTCTCTCTCTGACTCATGAGAGACTACCAGATTCTGTAACCAGCGTAGGATGAAGGCACGTTAAATGGGTGGAATTAGCCAGCTAACGTTAGCTAACGGGCCAACAGCAAGCTGTACGGTTCCTCGGCTCCTCCACCGTAGGGAGACGGATGGAGGACGGACGACAGACCGGGACAGGGACAGTCTGGTTAGCCAGACCAAGACAGAGATGACGTGTGCCAACGTGAGGCGATGTCCTAGTCAGCTGGGTGTGTCAGGGCCTTTAAAAAACTATTTTACATAGAAATGGTAGTATGTAGAGCTAAAAAAAAAAAAAAAAAAATTCTAACATCTTATGTCAACATGGTGTACAGATATGATAAAACACGACTGAGTGGAAATGCTACCTCTGCTAGTAAGATCCTCCTGAAGGCGTTGGCGATGGCTGCATCTATTCCCACCATGTCAAACTCCATACTGCTCTCATCCAGATGCACCACGTCTATTCTGAAGTTCTGCAGACAGAGAACATGTCTTCATAGGCCTGGGGCAAGTATTACACAATTGTCTAATTGTCGCAATTGATTGACATAGTCATTGTATATTCGTTTAACTGTAATTTGGCTCCTAAGTGGTATGGCTATTTTTTTAATTATGAGTTTTATGTTACAATACAATGTTTTATGATAATGAAGAGGTGCGGTTAACTTCAAAAGCTGTGTACCTGTGTTATACATTATTTGGGTCACATAACAGTAATACAACCAAAAGGCGTTTTAAGACTGGGATCTGTTCAAAATTGTAATTTGTTTTAAAAAAGTAAAACTTGATGAAACCATTTTAAAATGTGACTGAAACTGACACACATATGGTTAATCACAATTATTTCCGAGGCAATTAACTGTATTTAAATAACAGTAAAATTTGGATTTGTTAAAGCTCCACAAGCACTCGGCCGGATCAGAAGAGGCCGTTTAGAACCGCACGGCTAGTTCCAACAAATGCAAATACATCAGCTGCACGTACTGCACGCCATACCGGGTAATGACAAGCACCCCCCTTTAACGTCCTGCCTGGACAGAGAAGCAGTTAGAGTAGGCGGCTTGCCCCTCCCACGTACGCCAGACCATATAAGAACTGGGCTGTGTGCAATAGTTGTAATTATGCTGCCTTTAACTCTCTCGTGTATGCATTTGCATTGTATTTATTTATTACGGGGAACTCTGTATAATTCCAAAATACATGAGAGGAAGTTCCGATTAAAAAGCATGAGAAATGTAAACTTCTCTTGCTTTACTATGGCTGGGTACCTAACTTGATTCTTTTAGGCACCGACCAAATTGCCTTTAAAGTATTAATAATGACTAATTTAAACACCCAATTTCAATACCAAAAGAGTAAATCCCATCATCAAGACCTAATAATCTGTCTAATGTCATACATTGTAAAGACACGCAGGAAAAACTCTACGTTACATAGAGATGGCTCACATAGTAGACGCTGGAAAATAAATAAGATTTGTGTGGTAATGTTGTAATTTCTTTTTTGTTTAATAAAATTGGTATTGAAAAACAATTAGCGTTTAGGACCCTGGTATCTAAGTCAGAGCATTGGTATCAGCCCTGGTGTTGAACATTTTTTAACGATACCCGGCCCTATTCTTTACAGACAGCTATCAAATAATAATGAGGAACTTGTACCTTTTGAAATTTCTGCATGTCCCAGGTGTCGTCATAGCCAGGGTAGTTGCCAGGGAAATCTGATGAATGAACCTGAAAACAAAATACAATCAGCCAATCAATAAAACAAAAGGAGACACATGGATGCAAACATTCTAGTCTAATTAAAGTTATTTCAAACTGTTCAATATATTTTTGTAATTTCTTTGCGTCACACCCGGAGTTTCCAGCCATTGGGAGCTTTGAAGAACGGACGTGTACATGTACAGCTGAACGTTGACTTGTATTTTGTGATAGTAAACTGAATAATTCAATATTGATTTTGAGAAACAGAAGGTCTTCTGGTCTTCCATATTGAACCAGCATGGCTACCACAGCATCCTGCAGCGACTTGCCATCCCGTCCGGTTTGCGTTTAGTTGGACCATCATTTATTTTTTAACAGGACAATGACCCCAAACACCCCTCCAGGCTGTTTAAGGGTTATTTGACCCAGAAGGACAGTGATGGCGTGCTGATCCTCCACAGTCACCGGACCTGAACCCAATCGAGATGGTTTGGGGAGAGCTGGACCGCAGCGTGAAGGCTAAAGGGCCGACAAGTGCTGAGCATCATGGGAACTCCTTCAAGACGGTTGGGAAACCATTTCAGGTGACGACCTCTTGAAGCTCATCAAGAAAATGCCAAGAGTGTGCAAAGCAGTAATCAAAGCAAAGGGAGGGTACTTGAAGAAACTAGAAGCCCTGTTTTCAGTTATTACACACATAATTCCACATGTGTCCATTCATAGTTTATTCAGTGATAAACTACATTGTAAATGGTCATGAAAAAAATGATACTGTATCATTTTAAATAATAGGGCTGGGGGATATATTTTTATATTGATATGAGACTTTTTTAGTTGTAAAGGTAGATACAGAACAGACGGGAAAAGCTTTGTAGAGTGTGTCAAATGATAGAGGAAAATAGTACCGTGAGTACTGTTATTTCAACCAAAACTAGAGATGAAATGTATGGATAACTGGAAAGACCCAAAACGTCTTTTCATAGTTTTATTTTTCCTCAACTGATTGTAGTGTATTTAACGATGCTAAAATTACTTTTACGTTTATTTACATGGAGTCTGGTGGGTTTAGTGAACGCAACTTGGAGGATGATGTTAGGTTTAATGAAAGGATCTAACTCTAAAAGAAAGGTGGGCCTCATTAGAAGTCATGTCCATAATATTGTCAGACACTTAATATGTGATATGAATATTAATCTGAGCCTGTCAGTGACAAAACGAGCACTTTTGAGAAGGTAAATACAAGCTGGACCAGTGCTAACTTAGCTAGGTTACACTTAGCTTGTTTCGCTGTCTGCCGACAGCCCCAGTATGACATAAAACCAGACCAATGTCAAAGAATGTAGTTCCCATAACTCACATAGACACAAAAACATAAGTAAATATGGTCCAGGTTGGAAGAAACGGTTGTTACGTTACCCATACTCTTTTAACTGTTAGCTACTGTTAGCTACAGCTCGCAGCACTGACTGCCCGGTCCACGCGCAGTGGCTCGCGCGGCTCCGCGCGGCAGCTCAGAGCCCCGACGCTGCAGCTAACTAAGCTAATGTTGTCGCCAAAGCACTGTTAGAAAAATGACTTACATTCTTCACGTTAAATTCCCCCAGTATTACTCGATTCCGAATTTCTTCCACGTTGCTCATGGTCGCAGCCATTTTGCCATGTCCAAGTCTGCATTGCTCCGCCCACACTTCCGCTCCAGTTTTGACTGCGTCACATGACACCCACCCGTGGCGCATTACTGCCACCAACCGGTGTGGAGTGGTGCTCGTTAATATGAATACATATACAGTGGACGGTGTGGACAAAACCCTTTTATCTTCAGCAAGGATACAACATCCATGCGTGTTCTAGTCATTTACAAATGCACTGACTCAAAATATCATTCAATCAAAAAAAGATATTTACCATTGAATCGTATTACTTTCATTTCACACTGTGCAAAATAGAGCAACCAACAATCACAATAAGCTGTCCAACACATAGATAAATAATAGTTATGTGGTATTTTACAGTTTTTCTCAATCGAATTGGCACATTTACTGAAGCAAACTTACAATTTGATTTGATTCTATCCCACTTTGACAGTCCATTGTCATTTGTCTAATAACTAATAAAGCAATAATGACAATGATTTATTCAATGAGGGATTTATTTAAATTTGAAACATGAGTTAAATCTTTTGATTGAGTAATCGTATTTTAGCTGTTAGCTGTAAATTAAACTGGCAACAATAGTCTGAGTTAGCTGTAACAAGAGTACGGGTTACGTAGTGTAGAAGCAACATTTTGGTTGTACTTATGTGTTTTCCTTAAGTTCCAGTCTTGAAAAAGAAAGATGGACTGAGTAGTGCTTCTCAACACACAAACACACACACAAACGCACACGCACAAACACACACAAACACACACTCACACATGCACATGTTAAAAAGTGTGTTGAAAAGAAGTTTCAACATCAAGTTTTAGTCCTAATCTTAATTTCATGATGTTACATTTCAGCCCAGGGTGTGGTACTACTAACCCAGACTATGGGGTGAATTGTATCATTTTACTGCTTGTGTTTGAGAGTAAACCATTCCAAATTGGTTTGGGTTTCAGAGCAGCTTCATCGTTTTCTAGCAGACACATGAAATTAGTTTGTATCACATTTTAAATCCACTGCCTTAAAAGAGATCCAAGATGACAGACAGAAATGTCCAAAAACACTCCAACTATCCCCCGTCTCCCTAGTGTTTGAGAACCTTTGACCTTTGACCCACCGAGCAAAGAAGAGAAAATCACCATCGGGTTTCAGTCATTTTTATTGCTGGCATAAAGATTTTCGGCAAGTTCCTCTCAATTTAGACATGTTAACAACACTTTCAACTGATAAACACTCAGCTGACATTCTGCATTACTTCCTGTGTGAAACCAGAGATATATCTATGGAGGGTCATGACACACACAAAACTACAAAAATTACTGCTGCAGTTCTTTTCCAAAGCAGCCGTAATGTATGACGCAGAATACAGAGCAAACAAAGGGGAAAGAGAATACAGTGTGAAATAGGTCGTCTGGTCCAATGGACGTCCTTCATCTCAACCAGTAGACACTAGGGCTGCACGATAAGAGGAAAACATCTAATCACGATTCTTTCGACTGATATTGCAATCGGATTTGCGATATTGCGAGCAATGACCATTTTTGTGTCGTTATTCTCATTTTCATCGAGAAATGTTAAAATTTCAAAAATGTTATTCATTATACTGTGATTGCTGCAAGGATTTTACCAAACAAGGAGGTTTTTCTTCAGTCTGTAGGACTACCCTAACCCTAACCCTTGTCCATATCACAATTTCTATAAAATTGCAATTAATTGCAGGGCTCTTGGACTCGAGTCCGGACTCAAGACCGTTTTTCTATGGTCTCGGACTTGTCTCATACTCACTAGTATTTGGACTCTGACTTGTCTCGGTCTCGGCCACTGGTCTTGCCAGATATGGCTTTTGGGCTTTTGGTCTCGTCCGAGTCCAGGTGTCTTTATTATGTTGATAATAATATTGGAGGGAAAATGAAACCCAAAATGATTGTCATGATACTGTTTTTTCCTTTCCTGGACACGGTCTTGACTCAGACTCAAACCTCTTTGGACGCGGTCGGTCTTGTCTTGGACTCTAACCTCTTTGAACTCCGTCTTGTCTTGGACTCGACTAGTCTTGGTCTTGGACTTGTCTTGGACTCAACAAAGGTCGTCCGGACTACAGCCCTGATTAATTGTGCAGCCCCAGTGACACAGAGTGTAGTTCCTTATAATGTAACACACCATAACATAAGATCCTCAAATAACATAAGTTTACCTTAACACAATATAGAACGTTTTTATGTGTCAGCATCTCTCTACCATAACGTTGTGTAGCCTTCTGTATTGGTGTGTTGGAGAATACAGAAAAGAAATCCTGTCAGATAAGAAGATAAATAACAGTGTCATCTGCAAACAGTTAGATCCACAATCCAAGGTACAACATTATTCACAACCGCAACTTCATTAAGGCATATTGTTTTTTATGATGGAGCTAAGCTAGCAGTCTGCGTCCAGGCTTTATGATGAACACTTCCTAGACCTGCTGCCTATCTCTGCAACGGACTTGAAGAGACTGAACTGATCTCCATGTTCTCATCTGGGGAAGGTGGCGGATGTTTCCCCAAAGTGACAGATGATTTCTCCGAATGTCCCATGGTTCATTTCAACTTCCGGCTATCTGTTTGTCTCTTGGTCCACACTGTTTCCAATAGCTACACTGATAACACAACAGATTTGGCAACGACTTTAGCTCCACACAATTTGGAACAGACGAAATGAAAATATGAATAACAGAGGTCAGCATCACTGAAGAAAACAGGAATACATTCAATGTTTGTTTCACAAGTTGAAGTCTGTCTTACATTGCAATATCTGTAAATTATATTACTACTAAATATATATATACTTACAACATACAGTTTACACTGAAAAATATTTAAGTTTCACATGAAATAAAACTGACAAAGTAATCTCCACATGCTTCATTAACTCCTTTTTTTCTACTAAAAAGGTCATGGAATCAATTACAGGGATTGACGTCAAAACATTGAGTCTCTGAAACTAGATTTTTACCCTGAAAATATGAATATGAATAAACCTAATGAACAATAATGTTTCATTCACAGATCCCTAATGGATCCCACAGTGGCTCACCGTGACGCTCTGATCAGGAGTTTTATTGTCTTTGCTGTATACATGTATGAAATCTTAATTTTAGCTTTTTAATACCACTTTAATTATATGTTTTCCCATTACTGGTGTTTCTGATACATGACTAAGCAATTTATGAGCTGATACGTGCGGTATAACATTAACATCAGCTATGCAGTTGTAACAATAACGTGGAGTGGATTCATGTCTGGATTATGTAAACGTGATACGGAGAAATTCAATGGGTTTTATGCTTTCAATTACTATTATTGGGTGTATTCATACAGTGTGTCACTATAGTTTCTGCACAAATGGATTTCCCCATGTGTAAATGTTATAGCCAAGAATAACAAGATTTGCATAGGCTGCTATTTAATTCAATTTAATTTTATTTATAGTGTAAAATCATAGCAGGCGTTATCTTGGGACACTTTGGGTCTAAACCGCACGCTATCATTTACCGAGACCCAACAATTCCTCCAAAGTGCAAAAGCACTTAGTGCGAGAGCGGCAGGGAAAAACCTTATATGAACAGGTAGAAATCTCAAACAGTTGGGCTATCATCTGCCTCAGGAGAGAGAGAGAGAGAGAGAGAGATGCAATGTTCATTTCCCCCCACAAATTATACTAAAGTGTTGGACAGTTAGTGTAGATCATGACGCAGCTAGTCCTAGAGCCGTAGCCTTCCCAAAAGTGGGGTTAAAGTTTTCCTGAGGGTGACACTAAGGGAAAATCTACGGGGGTTGAGGTGTCTCTGTGTTGAAATAGATGATGTTCCCCTCTCCACAGATCCATTATACAGTTTACAAGAGTAGTACTTATTGTAAGTGTCTATTATGAAGACAGACCTGTAAAACACTGGCAGTGCACAGCTGCAGGAATCATGATTTCCATACTTATATTGAGGAAATATAAGAAATATTTAACCATACACAACAAAATGATGAAAAAGCTCTTGTTAGTTGACAATAAGTTTCCCTTCCAGCACTCTGTCATTAAGATTTTCCTTTTTCATAACGATAACTTTAATCAACATTTCACAAGCCCTTCCATATATCATTCATTCTATCTTCCATTGACCTTCCTACCAGAGTTGAGGCTGTTGTAGCCGTACACAGTGTTCAGGTTGTGGTCACTTAGTCCACTGCTGTAGTGCTGCGAGTGCAGCAGGCCGGGGTTCGGAAGGAGCCCATCACCCTGCTCCTCTTTCTTTTCCAGCTGGTGTTCCCGCCCTGCCGGGTGGTGTTGTTGTCCTGACGGGACAGCTTGGCCGCATGGATTGCTGTCTCCTTGATCTGCAGCTCCAGGTGTTTCTGGATGGCCAGGCCCAGCTCCTCGGGGTCCACAGAGGCCCCGTACACCTCCCACGTCATCCCCTCTGCATCCCACATCACCTCCTTCACTGGGGACTTAGAGGCTCCACCCGGTTTCTTGCCTTTATCTCTATCAGTGTTTGATGTCTGGCTGCAGGAGGTCTCACTCCTGCTCTCCTCTGCCAGACAGATCTGGGGGAACACATGGGGTGGGACAGTCTGTCCTGTCTGCACCCCAACATCCCTCAGCTCTTTGTGCGCTGTCATAGTCCCCATGTCCCGGCTGATGACGCGGCCAACAGGGCTGCTGCTGCGTTCCTCTCCGCCAAAGTGTTTTTGGGCCTGTTGCCCTGCACCTGGAGGAAGCATGCTGATCCAAGAGCAGTGGAGATTGCAGCAGCGCATCAGGTGTTTGGCATCCAGGCCCGTCTCGCTGACAGAGGAGATGAGGCGAGGCAGGGCCAGATGGTTTGTCACTGAAGGCTCTGCTGCTGCCGGGCGTGGCAGCAGCTGGGGGGGGGCAGGGATGGGCTGGGGATGGCAGTAGGCAGCAAAGGTATCCTCAAAATTGACATGATGGTTGTAGGAGCCATAGCAGAGTGCTTTGTTGTCACATTTAGGGGGAAGATGGGACTTTTCCCCAACACCTTCCACTTCGGCTGTTGCCATGGGCAACGGGACACAGACACAGCGGCTGTGGGGGGGGCGGGCAACACCTTCTCCACTGTTAACCCCTCGACAAATAGTGGTGATGATGTTGCACTGCTGCAGCTGCATGGGCTGCTTGCAGGCTAACATAGAGTGACTCTCAGCCTCCTGGGTGCTGTTATCTCCACCGTGGTACACGAGTCCACACATGTGGCTGACTGCAGCCTGGGGGGCTACTCCCTGTATGACCAGAGGCAAAGTGTCCGAGGGACTCCTGTGAACTGGTAGGGAAGCTGGGTTTATGCCCTTCTCGGTCCCGCCAGCCAGAGGGTTGTCATTGTTTGCATTCACGACTGTCCCATGGTGACGTGAGGTCGGATGTGTCTCAGCCAGACTAGGAGGGTGACTGGGGACCCTTTGGGGCTCACAGTGTTCAGACTGGCTTCGTTCCGGTTCACCAGGTTCTCTGTCGGCCCTCAGACTGCTGCAGTTAGTTTCTCTGGTAGGAGAAGCTGCTAAACGCTCTTTACAGACGTCCCTGACAGCTCCCTTGGGCTCCTCCTGGGAGGTGTTACCTGGTTCTCCAGGCAGTCTGGAGGGTGTAGCAGCCTCCGTAGAGCTTTTGGGCGCCGCAAAGAAAGACTGACCAGAGAGGGTAGATTCCAAGGAAACAGCCCCCCCTAGTGGGCACAGCTGTGACACAGAACGCCCGGCCTCTGCCATGGAGAACCTTTAGGAAGAAAGAAAACATAGAGGGTGGACGTCTAATCCACAGGACACAGGAAACTCCCACAGCATGCACTTTTTAATTTGGCAATTTTGTATCGAGAGTGTAAGAATGACTTTGGCTCTCTGGTTTGCCTCATAATAATAATAGGTTCATTTTCAAAATGTAATTTCAAACAAAACATGAAGATGAAATTTGGATATGTTTTATCTAGATTCAGTTATGTCATAATCCAATTAAGTCAGACTAGATTCCTATATCAGCCTAAAATTAGGCCCCAAAAAACTACTCTTGTTGAACAGGGCCGGATAAACCTGACAGAGGGCCCAAGGGCCAAAAATGAGGGGCTGTTCTTCCTCCTCCTTGTGCCCCTGTAAACCATTGACAGTTCTACGCTGGACTATACAGTACATACATTAGTGTATATGAATAAACACAAATTAATATTGATGAATGCCTGATGATGATGATGGCTAATAAAGTCCAATGTAAGCACAATATCAACAGAAACAGCATTTTCAGAATCAGAATCAGAAATACTTTATAGATCCCCGAAGGAAAACTCTGCGTTGCAGTTGCACAAATAGTATAAATATCAGAGTAGAAATATGAATAAGGAAATATAAGGAGTGTGGATATGTACGGTATTTACACCCAACCTTTGATGAGGTTGAAGTGGAGGACCCAGCCTTGTCATGCCCGGTGATGTTGTGTTTTAGCGATTCATATTACCAGAAACCCAAACAAAAGGCCACACAGGTAACCTGGAGACCCCCATCGGTGGTCCCGTTGGAACAGACATCAGCCTTCATGACGAGTAACCCACAAGAGACTTTGGAAAGAGAAAACTCACAGCTGTGCTGCACACCCAGAGGTGATCAGGTCCTAGAGTGTCGCCCCAGATTAATAAACTGGATGAAGTTCCTGTGTGAAGAGGCCGGACTTCTGCTGGTGGCAGCAGGCACACACACACACCATCAGTTGGTCCACCCTGATGACACTGAGTACATTCACATGCACACTAATATTCCACTAATATTCAGAATAGGAAAATGTTCCAAATTTGATACAGGATATTCTGAATAAGGCCTTTTTCCGACTAGGACATGTGGGATATTCAATTCATTTCATTTGTGTTTTGGAGGCATTCTTAACACATTTGGAATATTAATATATTAATCCTGCAAATGGGACATTACAATAAACAGTCTGTGGTTATTACACACAGGCCTTAACTACACACACGTGCTCATGCACTAAAGGAGGGATGTGGGGGGGGGGGGGGGGGCTGCCCATGGAAAGGCACCCCGAGCAGTTAAGGGTTCGGTGCCTTGCTCAGGAGAACCTTGGCCGTGCCCAGGAGGTGAACTGGCACCTCTCCAGCCACA
Source organism: Etheostoma cragini (assembly GCF_013103735.1). NCBI lineage: Eukaryota > Metazoa > Chordata > Actinopteri > Perciformes > Percidae > Etheostoma > Etheostoma cragini. Next base: position 24,644,432 of record NC_048423.1, on the reverse strand, counting down.
AGTCCACCACCATACTTTGGTCTGTATGGGGACTTGAACCTGCGACCCTCTCCTACTGACTGAGCTACCACCACCCCCCATCGCTTTCTGGCCAGCTCTGTGCGTTGCTATGGTTACTGTGGCCTACACAAACCAACCAGCCAACAGTTCGCTGGGCTGCAGACCCGATAGGAAAGAGAAACCCGGTTCCTTTTAAACATGATCAAATACTTGGGTGTCAACGGGTTTCTGGATATGAGAAAACATCGCCACGGCGACCATCTGGAGACGCTAGCTGAAGGAATGAAAGAGGGACGCCGTGTTGACACGGTCCAACAAGTCCTCCACCAGTGGACAACTTGAATGAAACAGGGTTAGGGATGGGGTTAGGAGAAAAAGAACGGGACAGTTGGGTTTAGGAAACGTGTAAAACGGGACACGATCCCTGGTCTTCGGAGTGAAGGTCCTGTGTTGCCCCCCCCCCACCCCCCCAACCAACCTCCCGAAGCAGAGTTTCAGCCTTTCATACTACTCTCTACTGTAGTCGCTCTTAATGCTACGTCATCTTCTCATTGACTAATTTTGGATTTTCATTGATTTGCGCTGTGCATCGCTCACGTAGAGAAAAGGTTAGAATAAAGGGTTGGAATAATAAAATGAAAAAAATAAAATAAAAATAAGAAAAGGTTATTATTCAACTCATGCAGCAAGCTTGTCACATCACCTCCTTAGCACAAATTAAACGTTTTCCTCAAACAAGGTTGATTTCTTTCGCACTTCTACCTTCTACAGGAGCAGAGACCTTAGTTTCACCAAGGTTTAGATATTATATCTGATAATCCGTATCCGCATTTTGAACTTTGCACACAACCAGGCTAGCTGTTTCCTCCTTCTTCTAATCTTTATGCTAAGCTAGGCTAACCACGCCACGACTCCAGCTCCAGACTTAAAACACATGCCGTGAGACTGATGTTGTTCTTCTCCCCTCACTGTTTCCGAGAGAAGGCAACAAGTGTACTTCCCAGAAATATGATTTTGAAAAACAGAAGCTGCAGTGACGTGGTGACCCTGACGGCTGCCATTACGTCATGAGAGCGTGTGGCGTGGTGGAGCGTCGTGAAGCGAGTCACAGGATCCAGATGGCAACAGGTCAGTGCCAAGTCTGAAGGTGCCTCGACATGAATTTAACAACTTGATTTAAAATATGTTGTCTTTTCAGAAACATAACTTTTTAGATGCTAGTTTTACTAATTTTTACCAGATTGTGGCACACGTAGATCTCTGGGAGAAAGGCTGGACCTTCTTAAACCCGAACCCAAGACTTTTACATCACGCCATGGTCATGGTCACATTCTCATTAACACAGACACATGTACAGTACGATTACACACATGCAATAAGAGTTGCATACATGCACATGCACACACACACACACACACACTGGTTCTATCCCCTGAGGATTTCCACATTTTCCCCCAGCAGCTTACCTTTCACAGTGAAACACTTGCTGCGGAGCATCTACCTTCCCCTCTTTCTGGATGTGCCGGGTGATGGTGCAGCTCCTCAGAAAGCCTGCATCCTCTTCCTCCTCCTCCTCCTCCTCCCCCTCCTCCTCCTCTTTCAACATCCACAGGTGACCTCCCCCCCGCCCCTCTCTCTTTCTCTAGCGCTAATTACACTTCATTCACTGAGCTGCATGTGATCCCTCTCTGCTCTCCTCCACAGCCTCTTCTTCTCTGCCTCCTTTGTCTCTGCAGCCCCCCCCACCGGCTGGAAACAAGATGGAGGAGACCTCGGGATAATCCTCTCCTACATCTGGTTACAAACGCGAGGACGCAATCTTCAAATCCCTGTCCTGTAAGAGGGCGTCGAGCTGGTTAGCGGTTGGCTTGTCCAGCTGTAGTGGGAGACGGATGGAGGGGGTGGGGGACCGGCGATGAGAGGAGACAGTCAGGCAGCCAGCGTCACTGTCCCTCCACCTGGGAGGAGGGGCGCGGGGTGGATGCATGAATGAGTGTGACAGTAAACAAAGAAAACCTCCTGCGTGTGTCTCGCGTCCTAGCTTCCCCTCCGGTAACACACTCGGCTCCACTTTCCCACTCTTTGTCGTTCTCTCGCTCCTTCCCACCAACACCAACCCACTCTCCATCACTAACGCTGTTGCTATGGAAACTGCAATACTCAATGGGCCTGTGCAAGTTTTTTTTTTTTTTTTTTTCCAGCCAGCAATGAGACAACAGCTAGCCAAAACAAATCAGCTGGGAACAAGTGTTTCACACATCAACTCATTGCTTTTAATTTCCATGAATCTATATGTATTTAAAAATAAAAGCTGATATGTTCCACGTATGAAAACATGGAGAACCCACATGACATGACAATGACACGTTAACAGACGGCTAGCATGTGTTAACATGTTTCTGTGATGTCCCCCACAGGTGTGTGACGGGGAGTTATGCTAACCTGGCGCCCGGATGGCTCACCTGGTAGAGCGGGCGCCCATGAATTACTACTCAATACAGTGGCAGCAGGTTCGACTCCGACCTGCAGCCTGTTGCTGCGTGTCGTTCCCTACTTTCATGTCTTCAGCGGTCCTATTTTTAAAATATTTATTAACTAAAATACCCAAAACATAATCTTTAAATAAAACAGTCTACCAATTCTTGCGATATATGATAAGATCGCACAAGAATCACGGGATCACATCTCATATATTGCGTGGGTGAGTGATCACGGGAGGCTTGTATCATGTGGACGGGCCGACAGGTTTGATGCCGTTACGTAGAATTCCTCCTGGGGGAGACAGAGACTACGTACTGCAGCTTTAAAGCTAGACTAGCGCCACTATTTTGTGTCCTCGTGTCCTCGAGTCAAATTTGACCCATTTTCAAAAAGTTTCCATTTCAGAAATTGCGGTTTTCTTTCAACCATACTGTCATTAACGTGGATGGCTCCCAACAACGCTCCTCCCAAGTAAACAACTGATCAGTTCATTACTTTTATTGAGTTTGGGCGTTTTCTTCAATTTTATAGCGTTTGAAGAAAAAATGATGAAAGAACGTTGGGAAAAGTGACAAAAACATTCGAAAAAGCTTTAAAAATGACAGTAACGTCGAAAGAGGTTACACAAAAAATTTGAAAAAGGTCACAAAAACGTTGTGAAAAGCTTAAAAAGTATCGAGAAGAAAATCAAAAAAAGTGAAGAAGTGGCCCAGCTGACGTGAAGACATCACGAGGGTCAAAGGTGCTTTGGGTAGGAGTGGGAAGACCCAGGGCCTAGTACCTCTCAGTCCTTACCCCCTTTCTCCTATAGCCCAAACGGTCTAACCCCCCCCCCCCTGTGTTTGTGTGGGGATGTAAAGTAAGTCATCTTGTTGCATCTGTGTGTGTGTGTGTGTGTGTGTTGGGAGGGTAACAGATGTGTACAGATTAAGGCGAAGATTTTCTTGGAGCAGCTTTGCGTGTTTCTGTATGATTTTATTTACTTGCAATCCATGTGGCTTTAGAGTATTAAAGTATGTTTGTGTGTGTCTGTAGTGTACTTGTTTGGGAGTACTAATCCTCCAGGAGTTTCTTCTATTTTGTCCCAGTCTGCTCGGTGCTGCGTGATCCCGGCTGGGTGTGGAGGCTCTGCTGCAGCGGGGGGTTTCCCCTGCACCAACCACTCACAACACTTTTAGTACTTAAATATATAATAAGTAAACCCAAGTCACCTAACACACGACTACAATAACTTAACAATAAATAGGTTATACAACTAACAAGTAACAACATAATAAATGTTGACTTGGTATGCTAACCGGAGCCCAGAGGGAAAACATGGCGTTTTAAAAGAAGCCTCCATTTACGGTAGCTATTTATCGGTAGACTACTGAGAAACGGATTTTTTAATGTCCGTTTCAGAGCGACCAAAGGAAAATATTTCAGTCCACATATTAAGTCCCAAACTTCCCTTTCCCAAGCCACATCCACCAGCTCCGACTGGGGGATCCCGAGGCGTTCCCAGGGCAGGTTGGAGATATAATCCCTCCACTTAGTCCTGGGTCTTCCCCGAGGCCTCCTCCCAGCTGGACGTTCCTCCACCTAGTCCTGGGTCTTCCCCGAGGCCTCCTCCCAGCTGGACGTTCCTCCACCTAGTCCTGGGTCTTCCCCGAGGCCTCGTCCTGGGTCTTCCCCGAGGCCTCCTCCCAGCTGGACGTCCCTCCACCTAGTCCTGGGTCTTCCCCGAGGTCTCCTCGCAGCTGGACGTTCCTCCACCTAGTCCTGGGTCTTCCCCGAGGCCTCCTCGCAGCTGGACGTTCCTCCACCTAGTCCTGGGTCTTCCCCGAGGACCTCCTCTCAGCTCGAATAGAATTCTCCATTCACTAGATCTGTAAACTGTGTGTAAAAACTTAATTAAACACATTGGTAAAAACAGAAACAACAGGGACTTATGAGATCGTCACAATCTCTGGAAAAACCCACGTTTCCTCTCAGCAGGCGGCAGACTGTCCACCAGGGTGGGCTCTCCAGTCCCTCTCAGACCAGCTTCACCCTGAACACCTGCATCTCATCCCTTCCCCGAGAGCTCCTCGACGCCTCTGTCGAACCAGAAGTTGTCCCGTCTGTCCTCTGTGAAGGCCGTCTCTCATTTCTGCCCCGGGGGCGAGGAGCGAGGAGGGATCATCGAGGAGCTATAGGCGAGGACACACGAGAGAAGTATTCTTGGAAGGAGTTGCTAACTCCGCCCAAAAAGCTGACATATTGATGTGACGCCTCAGAAGAACAGACGTCTCATCACAGCTATTCTCATAAACTGATTTTCAACCTTTCTGGTTTCAAAAATAACATCAGTCAGTTTTTAGAAAAGTCTTCATTTACATGTACCCGTGTGTATACACAGTATATATATTCATATACAGTACATTTGGACTAGTCGTGATGACTAGAAAAGCTATATAAGAAGCAGCAGCAGCCTCCTGAAGGCAGCCTCGTTCTTCTGTTTCAGAGCTGCGTCTGTGTGGATGTTTGCATTATTTTCATATTCATCACATAACACACACGTATGACCTCAGACAACGCAAGTAAAAACAGCTGGGTGTGGCGGGGCACCTTCACCCCTTGTGTTGTCCTTCAGTCACAGTTGGAAATCAACACTTTTTTTGATGCTTTTTATCGGTTTCTTAAAACTTTTTTCTTAAATTTTTGTCACTTTTGACGTTTAATACTACGTAACACTGACTTATTAACTTCAGTTTCACAGTTATTTTTGAAATTTATGTTAAGTAAACCTCATCGGAAATTATACCTAGTGTTTGAGTTAGAAAAGACGAAATTAGGAATTATTTAGACTAAAATGAAAGGACTGTATGTCAACTTTTACTCAATATTATTTCAAAACCCCTTCTATTTTATTCAAAATGAGCCTGTTCGACTGTCACAGACGGTCCGTGATAAGAGGGCGAGTTAGGTCAGAAAGAGACATCGGCCATAATTTCCAACTTCTCTGTGTGTTTATTAGAGATGATACAGTGTTGGCCTTTTGACGTTTAATACAAAACAAACAGAAAAGAACAAGACAGCAGCTTCTGGTTTGTCCCCACACGGACTGGGACGTCTGTTCTCTTGTCCTAGGACATTCGTGGGTAATAGTCCTCAGATGGAGACGTGAGTGTGAGTGTGTTGGGGGGGGGAGGGGGGAGTGTGTTTAGCAATCTGTGATGGGCTCTCTTTCTTTTCTCTTACTGGAGGTGCTGATCGCCCCTCTTTAACACAAACCCAGATCAGCTTTTACATAGCTCTGGTCCAGGACTGGGGCTCATGACCCCATCATGTCAGGATCACTGTGCAGCTGCGTTTCCATCCCTATGAAAATGGTCAAAACGCTTTATGAATGATGACAGCTTTGATAAAAACATGTTCAAGTTAACTTCTCTCTCTATTATTCATGTTCAAGTCAATGTACTAGTCATGGTTAGACCTGTGTCAACAGTGTAGTCTAGATCCACGACGTTCCATTTCTGGGATTACGCCGGTGCTGCCGGATGTCCGTCCCCGTCCTCTGTCTCTGTGTTTGTTCTAACGTCTGGTGGATGTCAGAGGACTATGGTTACCTGGTCCTCAGATCTCTGCAGGGTAAATCCAGACAGCTAGCTAGACTATCTGTCCAATCTGAGGACTATGGTTACCTGGTCCTCAGAACTCTGCAGGGTAAATCCAGACAGCTAGCTAGACTATCTGTCCAATCAGAGGACTATGGTTACCTGGTCCTCAGGTCTCTGCAGGGTAAATCCAGACAGCTAGCTAGACTATCTAACTAAAACCCCTTTGAGCGTACACCATAACAGCTTCCTTCCCTGGAGAAGTGGAAGAAAGTTGGCCTGATGATGTCATTGTTTAGTTCAGTTTAGAGACTATGGACAAAAAGCCAGAGTGACAAACTGGAGACGGGAGATTATATAACACACCAAGCGACGAGCTCATGTTTGATTTGCTCTGACTGATAAATGCGTTCCCCTCCGTTTTGGATAGATTTTAGGAGACCAGAACCACGACCACTCACCAGCGTTCATATCCTATGCAGACGGGGTTTAGACGAGGAAGATAACTGGCACCCTCGCGTCGAGAAATAATGGGCGAGCACGAACCTAGTTAAGAAAGGAGGAGTGCTGTTGGCAGGTCTAGCTGGTGGCAGGTCTACAGGTCTGGCAGAGGCATTCTGTACTACGGCCGATAACAACCAGCTTGTAAATCCAAATTGAACCGGGGTTTCAGAGTAAATCCCATTTGCAACGTGGTCTGGTTATGTCAGGCTACCAGATGGGAAGAGTATCCGATTATCTCCGTCATTGCTGTTTCTGACAATTTTATTTATTTCCTTTTTTTAAACGGTCTCTTGGGAGTCCTCCAGTGTTCTACTAAATCACTAGAATAATCCTTGAAAGGTAACTTTTGTCTCTATGATTTGCAGTGGACCACTCATTCATTTTCATTTCATATTAACGTTCCCTATCGTGTCTCTTGGAAATGTAACTCTTCATCCTAGAGTACCCATGAGCCTCCAGCCAGAGGCCACGTAATTATATTACATCATAAAGAGCTGAAGTGAAACCGGAGCCATAATGCTCGGGTCCAGAAGTTCACAAACTTCATTCAAAGTCCCATTGTTAAAATCACTAAAATTAACACAACTCTTAACACAACCTTTGTGGGTCTCGGGTTGTTAAAACATGGATGGTTGATTTTCAATAAACTATGCTCGGTGGGTTAAAAGCTAGTATAGAAGTCGTCTTAAATAAAAATCAGAGAGTCCAGGGAGCCAACGTGGATCATCATTCAAAAAGCATCTTGACCTCGGTGAATAAAAGCATAAAAAAGCTGCTCCCTGACAGGATGTCAGTGTGGGCCAGAGCCTGGACCCGGGGTTCAAAATGAGTACCACCTGCCAGCCAAATGCTGGTAAAATATGCAAGGGGTTGGTAGATTTGCTTAACTCACCAAACAACTATGTTAATCTATTGAGTGGCTGGTAAAAGTCTAACATTCACTAGCCATTTGGCTGGTGGACCAAAAGTTAATTCTGAACCCTGCCTAGACCACACCGGGGCCACCAAATCTGAACACATGATATTTACATTGACCTGGCATCGTATTACTTTAATCAGTTTTTAAAAATGTTCATCGGTACAGTAAACAGCCGAATCGGAGGGAATGCAGCACCGCCGGTTGGCTGGACCTGCAGGTAGATGTGTGTGTGTGTGTGTGTGTGTGTGTGTAACAGAGAAATCTGGGCCTTGGTATGGACTGTCTGTCTATACTGTCTGCTTCAGGCTGATGGCCCTTTTGTTCCCCCCCACCCGGCCCTAAAACCGTATACAACCGCTTTTGAAAATGCTTGACAATCTTTCTTGTGGCGAGAGGAGGTGTGTGTGTGTGTGTGTGTGTGTGTGTGTGTGTGTGAGAGAGTCTGTGAACGCTGCCCTCTGTCCAGTCATACACTCCACATCCGCACGGTTTCCCGCCTCTCATTAAGGCGGGCTGACCTTTTCTTTGTGCCCCAAACCTGCTGGTCACCCAGTCCTCTGGATCCACAGCAAACTGTCCCGCCCCCCCGTTGGAGTCTCCAACAGTGACCAACACTTTAAAAAAGAGCTCTGGTTGTACAGTCTTCTTTTTCTGTGGAACAGGAGCACCAGTAACATCAGCTAAAACCTTTTAGTGTGTGCTGCTGTTGATTCCAGATCAGGTAGTCCAGTTTAATCCACATCCAAGTGTTGGCTCATCCAGAGAATCCAGTCCCGGGTACTCTGTGGTGCGTTTGTCTGTCTGTGTGGAAGCTTTGTGGCCTCAGCTCCAGCTCGTGCTCTGGAGTTCTTGGCGGAGCCAGGACGGCAGTGGTTGGCCCAACCGGTTCAGCAGGCGCAGCAGCTCCATGTTGTGCTCCCGGTAGTACTCGGCCAGAAAGGCACGTGGCTGCACACAGACACACACACACACACACAGACAGAGACACACACAGACCCATAAAGAGTTAGACACACACACACACACACACACAGACACACACACACAGACAGAGACACACACAGACCCATAAAGAGTTAGACACACACACTCACACACATACACAGACACACACACACATACACACACACACACAGACAGAGACACACACAGACCCATAAAGAGTTAGACACACACACACACACACACACACACAGAGATAGAGACAGACACACACACACAGAGATAGCCACATACACAGACACACATAGAGACATAAACGCAGACCCAGACAGAGACACACAATGAGATGGACATACACACAGACACATACAGAGATAGTGACACACACAAAGAGACAGATACAAAGAGAGAGAGAGAGAGAGAGATTGAAGGTCAGAGATCAAAATGATTTGATAGGACATGCAGAAGTCAAACGTCCTCTGATATTCTGCTGTTTGCATCATATTTTAATTGTGGGGTGTCTTAATGGCTGCCGAGGTTTTAAGGTTAACTGGTGTTATTCAATATGTTTCTTATTGTAAACAAATTCCATAAAAAATATCTGTGTGTTATTAATCCTACCCTGTCTGTGGTTTTCAGCCACACACCCATCACTTCATACTGAAGACGTAAACCTTTAAAAACAGCAACAAATGCTCAGTCAATCCCTAAAACAGCTGGTTATTGTAGTTGTTTACGAACATTACCCAAATAGACGGATGTTGCTTGGTGCTCTACAGCAGGGCCCACTTGTTCGTCTTAGCACAGGCCAACATTTCACAAGATTAGATTTTTTTTCATGTTTCTGCTGTGCACACAACAGCAGTCTCACATGTTCCATCCAAATGCCTAAAGCACCCTCGGCAAAATGCAATCTAGGGTCTTTTTGTCAATGTACCAGAGTCAAACTTTAGTTTAAAAGCATAATTAGGCTATAAGCGCCACTTTTAACATTGACCGTATTTTGGGTCAAATGGCCTTTTGAATGGGAGAGCGTGGGGCGCTACCATGATAGCATTACAATCCCTATTTATAATCACTAAGAAGGCTCCACACAACATGAGACTTTGCTCCAGGTCTCAGCAGGGTCTCCACACATGAACTCAGCAGCGAGAACGCTGGTTTTGTTCACAAAGAAAGTGTTTAACAACTCAACTAGCTAGCTGTTGGGTTTTCCGGTTGGCAAGGTCTCATGTTGTGTTGAGCCTTCTTAGGGTTTGAAAAATAATGATTTTTGATGCTATCATAGAAGTGCCCCTAATTTTTAAGTTGAATATTTATCTGTAAATCCACACAGTACCACGTTCTAGGGAGTATTTGTGACAGTATGTGTAGGATTGAGTCAAAGTAAAGTACAGTAGGAAAAAGATCATAAATATACTGCTTTTAGGTAGATTTTCTTCTGGACTAATTTGGTGTATCGGATCGGAGGATAAACTCCAGTAAGTGTAGATAATGATACCAGCATTTTAGGCGGTATCTGAGGCTTTTCTGATACTGGTGTCGGTATTGGAACCTCTCTAACATCTCTAACTTTGGGTGCTCCACACTCTCAGACCCCTTGAACTGCGCTGCTGTTGATTGCTCACTGTTTTTGTCCTGTAAGACTTCTTGTAATGTCACTGTATTCCAAAATGTCAGCTATGAATTAATCTACTATAAATCGGTGAGTACAGTTTTATTATTAGTGATTGAATAAACCAAAATCATCCTTTAAATGTGACCGTCTGCACATGGAGTCAATCAGAGAAGCAAGTTGCTAATGAGTAATGTAGATGTACCTCAGGGCTCATCTCTGGGTACTTTCTGCCTTTACTCTTCCCCAGACATTTGGCTCGACTTCCCTCCACCCGCTGACACCAGAAACCTTTGCCGTCATCATACCTGCAGACAGATAGTTTATTTTATTTAGTTTATTTAACACGTTTCACATGAGATACATGGAAATATGTGAGTGTGAGTGTGTGTTACAAACATTAGAGCCTGGGTGTAGTTGAAGATAGGAGTGACACTGAGGAATCTCTGGATTCCTTCCATTGCCAGTGCTGGGTTGGAGCGCAGCATGGCCCCGTCCACGATGTGCAACTACAACACACAGAGGCAGGGTCATCTGTGACTCATATCGACAAGTGGTAGGTGGTGTTTTGATGAGAACAGGAACTACATTTCCTTCCATGCAATTACAAAATCTGAGAAGTATCCTGTCATTGCAGTTGTTCTTTTGGATAGTTTGGACCAAACTAAAATAAATACCCATCCGACAGGAACATGGAATATACAAGGCAGCACAGGCAACAATGAAGAATACTATAGAGTAATAGATGGCAGATGATTCAACAATGATTTCAGGGTGGGAGAATGTCGGGTGGGGGTTTATGAACATAGTCTACAGCGAGGATCTTCCTCTTTGGGGATTGCTCCAATGCCGCTGGGAATTCTGCCAGATATCCCTGTTTTTATGGCGGAAGACCGTCACCTTCGTCTTTCATTACTTTGTATTTAAATGGGCGTTAACAGGCTTTCAATTCATCTGGTCTAATTTGAAAATTCCTGGATGGAAACCAGCTGTTGACTGTGACACTGAAGTAGAGTAGACCACACTAATTTCCACATGCTGCAGTGTGTGTTACCTGGCTGGGCTGGTAGTGTTGCAGCCAGCGCTCCAGGTGAGTAGCATAGAGACCCGGATTAAGGCAGCGTCTCTGAAGGGCCAGCAGGTCCCTGGGGGCCGAGGGGCCTGCCGTCACCACTGTATGGAAAGAGTTGTTGAGGGCTGCAGGGTCCTGGTGGGCCCTCTGGTGCTGTGGTCACACACACAGAGAAACACACACAAAGACACACCCACACATCGACACGCATGCACACGCAAAATTAAAGGTCAGCGATCAAAAGAACTCTAAAAACATTCAAAAGTTAAAAGTGCACTGATATTCTGCTGCCATCATTTAATTATGGGGTTCCTCTCGTGTTTTCTCAATGGCACACACCACACATTTTAAGAGAAGAGAAGAGGGTTGCTTTGAGAAAGCCAGATGTGCAGGATGTGTGTGGGTTCTCACCTGGTACCAGGAGTACGCCCTGTCAGATGGGTTGATGAGCACTGCCAAGATTTTGGCTCTGGGAAGCAGGGCAGCAGCTCTCTTAGGCGCCACCTCCGTGTCAAAGTAGTTGGCGCTCTTTTCAAACGTAAAATCTGTGCTGACGTTGGAAGGGAATGGGAAGAAGTCCATATACCTGAGGACCACACAAAACAGAAAGTCATAGTTAGTTAGCCCCTTAAAACTCTATCCACATCCCTGAGCCATTCATATTATGTTTTATTCACCGAAAAGACTCAACAGATCTCCACAAACTGATTAAAACTAACTTTAAATTCTTACATTTTTCTGAGTATTCACACCGAATCTAGTCAGTATGTCATATATAGTTAGTGTTGCATTGCCACAACACGAATCTATAGGCTTTGGTATTGTTTGTTTTTAATTATATACGTTATAGAACAGCTTGTTTATCGCCAAGGCCATGTGGTCAAATTTGAATAATTTATTTAAAATATACTAATTTATTTCTCCACTCAATTGCCGTTAAACAAAAAGAAGAACTCTAGATCCCAGATAGGCACTTTACAACTTTCTTGAGATGCACTTGAATACAACATGAGCTTACGAGGTGCTATTGAACGCACCATTAAGTCCCGTCTGTGTCGTTTCTCAGACAACTCTGACAGTGACCATAATGTCTTTAAGTGCAGCTAGGCTACGCTGTGTCTTGAGCTGCCGACTGTTGAACGCCCTGGTGTTGGAATCCTTTTGAGTGAACTACAGCCACAAGACTTAAATTAAGAACACAAACTTGTATTAAAACAGACTTTATCCTCTCAACCCATGCAAGCAAATGTCGAGCCAAACTGAACCTTAGAAAATAAGAAACGGAAATAATGAAACACCACAAAAAAATGAATTTAAATTTAAACCACGTTGTGTTTTCAGGGCTTTCTGAAGTCAGTGTATGATAATTATATTCCTGTCTTTACCAGTCAATCCCATTGTCATAGTATGCTGCACTGAAGAACTGGATCTCCTCGAAGGTGGTGGGGCTGGGGAATGAGCTGGTGACTGCTGGGTGGAGGCTCAGGAAGGAATGAAGCGCTGTAGTGCCTTGAGTAAAGATAAGACATGTACACTAAACAAGATAGATACATATAAACAAAGATAAAGATGAGAATGGGGATGGAGAGAGTGAGACCTGTTTTCTGTGGTCCAATGACAAGGAACTTGGGGAGTCGGTCACAGGTTTTTTCTTTAGACCAGATATCTTTGTGTCGCTTGTCATGACAAGGGTTCTGAAAGATATTTCACATTAAGATTTAATGTTCAACACTATGCTGTCATTCCAGTGTTCCTGCTACACTCACTATCTGCATTTATTCTGCTACTCATCCCAAATTTCCAACACTTAATTATTTACAATGATGTAGAGGAAGAAAAAAAAAAACTGTTCAAGGGGATGTAGACAAGGACAACATTACAGCTATTCCTCTGAAAATCCATTACATTTAAAAACAAGCAAATGTAAGCTTTAAAAAACCAAATCAATATTCTGACCTGCCAGAGTGGGTCTCTCTCCTCAGGGAAGATCTGGAAGTATTTCTCAGCGAGCTGGACGGGGGGCAACGTCTGCAGCCTGAGGTTGGTCCAACACTGGACAAACTTCACCAAAGACTCAAAGGTGTACAGACCCAGCCGGTCGTTGCCATAGTTAGACAGGTGTGTCATAAAGATACTGATCTGAATTGAGAGGGCACAATGTACTTTAAAGGCCAGTTTAATATTTACCCGAGCCGTTGTCAGAGCAACATGCCATTGAGCTCAAACCAGAAGGAGTCTAGACTAGAAAATTACGAAAATTATGACCTCAACAGAAAGCAAAGGGGTTCATAAGTGAGAAATTATTACATTACTTGACATTTAGCTGATGCTTTTATCCAGGTCAACTTACAACTGCTTGCAATAAATCAGGGGCCGCACGCCTCAGGAGCAACTAGGGGTTAAGTGTCTTGCATAGGGACACAGTTGATATATCGAAATGGGAATTGAACCCTGATCTCCCACACCAAAGACATGCATGTCACCATCTCCACCACCAGAAATGATCAGATAGTATAGTTGGAATTATGATCACTATTAAGGTCATACATTTAAGCATGGACAACAACACAACAAAATTACATCATATTGCAATCAACACAACTTTGTGTGTGTGTGTGTGTGTGTGTGTTTGTGTGTGTGTGTGTGTGTGTGGAAAGAGCAGTTTTTTATTAAGCTAGTCAAGTCTCAAGTCCAATTTTAATTCTTTGAGATTTTTTGTCAGTCAAAAAGCACAACCTTGAAGGGCATTTTCCCGTTTATACCATGGTCAACTGCCGACTCATTTCTTATCAGACCATTCATTTATATTTTCATGCTTTTTTAAATCTAACGTTTTTCATAAGCCATGACTCAGGTTTCCCTGTTAATACCAGAAGGGGTGTCTAATGCCTGGAACAATCACTCCCATCCAATAAGGTTCTTATGCAATGGAAACATTGTTCACTGCTCCAGGATGAACTTTTGACACCACTTAGTCATTTTTAAAAAATTCAGTTATCAGAATCATTTATTTGTCATTATAAATGATTCGGATGAATGAATATTATAAAAAAATAGAATTACCCAATATCAGCCGATAATATCAGCCAACCGGTGTATTGGTCGGGCTCCAGTCCACAATAAATATTTCCTTTTTTTCAGTTTACATTTTTGACGGATCTGAAAAAGGAGCTCTTTAAATAACTAAAACCGGGAACTAGCAAAAAAAAAAAAAAAAAAAAAAAGGATGTGTTCATTTGGCTGAATTGAAAGTGTGCCTAAAGTTAAGGAGACGCATCCTCTTACGTTAGAAATTCAAGTCAAGTCTTCTGGCTTTTCACTCTAAAGTAAGTCGAGTGTCAGAGCAGAAATGTCCAAGTCGAGTCACAAGTCCTTATTTTTGCAACTTAAGCCCAAGTATAAAGTGTACTGTACAGCTGTGGGGGGTGCATGGAGGAGTAGTTTTCGTACAGGGTTTAGGAGGACAGTGAGGAAGAGTTCTCCTCCTCTGATGCTCTTGTCCAGCTCCTTTGAGCCTCCTGGGTATTCATTATAGAAGATGGTATGGGTGAACAGACCACAGGTCTGCCTGGGCAACACCTAAAACACACAGGGAGATCATTAGGGGTGTGTGTGTGTGTGTGTGTGTGTGTGTGGTTTCCCTGTCCAACTTAATACTAAGAATCCTCATTTATTATGCCATATATGACACTGGTGTCTATCCTGCTGACCCTGTAAACTCAGCATTGTTACCATGCTGTCCTAAAAACAACGACTTTGTCTGAAGTTCCTTTTCTTTCTGCTGAGACTAATAGAATGGGTGTGAATGGAATTGTGGTGCTCAAAGCATCCAAAATGATCATTTAAATGGCTCATTAAGTGATTTTTTAGAAATAATGGCAGTTTTTTGAGGTAATCCAAAAACTCGGTTGTGCATTTTTTACAGAGAACTATTTCCTGCTAAACTATCTTCACAATGCTGCACAGAAAAAAGTCAGCTCAGCTGTGAGAGCTGCTTTGTTTTATCACTTTCACACCTACTTTTGTTTTTGTGTCAGTGTGGAGAAGGTGGTTTACCAAAGGGAGCAGGCTGGGAACTGACCTGGATGCCATTATGGATGAAGCCACGTCGGTATCGAGCCGGCCTCAGATGAGGGTACTCCTCAGTGCTGGTCACCTTGATGTCCCACACAGACTTCCAGGCCTCATAGAGCTGGCTGTGAACTGGGTACACCCCAGAGTGGTGCGGAGCCACTGCGTAGCCCATATCTGTTGGGATGCCATGCTCCTGGAGAGAGGACAGGATGTGGGCAAATGAGGAGGTAGCAGAGGCCAGGAAAGAATGTCAAGAGAAATATAGAGTCAGAACAGAAAAGAGCAAAACGGCAGGGGAGCACCTATCCCCCATACACAGGAGTATACTGATGGTATAAATACTAGGGGTCTCACAATTTGACTTTTCACTCAAATTCTCGATTATATATTGGCTTTGAGGAAACGTTTTGCCTGTATTTGGCTTGGTTGTGCATGCATGTGCCAATGCGAATCTGAACTCTTGGTAAATATTAATCCCAACACTGCCTTCTTCTAATTGATCAAAGCATGGAGATCTACAATGGATGCAGGAAGCACAGGGGCTCAGTAGATTTGTACTCTCTATTAATCCCTTGTGGGATTAATAAAGTGTAATAAAATTAAAAAATTAAAATAAGTATAGCAAGGGGAAATTGAATGCAACTTTAGTTTGACAAGGTGCAAATAAACGCACCATAAAGTCCCGTTGGAGCCCCTTCGTCATTTGTTTACATAACTCATTCACAGGGAAGGCAAAATGTTGCCACCACCGTGACTTCAGGGAACGGGGGGATTTTCTAGTTTCTCCTTCATCTCAACCTCTAGCTGTGGTGCTAATGTAACACTGTGTCTTTAGCTGCATGCTACCATCCAGTAAGCTACTCGGTCTCTTTTTTTCTTTATTCTGACATTTTCAAGTAGGTGTGGATAAATAGAGAAAAATACAGGGGAAATTACCGATCACGCTTCTGAAAGTCGGTCACAGGTCTATTGGATCTTAATACTCCTCAAAGCAGACACTGCTCCTGTACCCACGAACCACACAGCTACACACTCCTTTTACTTTAAATGTAGCCGTAAACAAGTCATGTAGCCACACACTGTAACACAGGCCATGTCTGCAGTGTATTAGGGCTGCTTACCTGAGCAAAGATCTTGTTGAGCCTCATCTGCTCAGCCAAGACGCTGACGTTGTGAAAGAGGTGTGGCTGCATGTGGCTCCACATGTGAGGAAACCACCAGAAGTCCATCCTATGTTGCAGTAGCATGTCATCTCCCCGATCCTCTTCATCAGTGCCTAAAAACACACATACAAGCGTGAGCGCACTTACACTTTCAGCAAATTGAATGTGGCCTGATCTAAAATGAACATCCTTTCTACACCAGTGCTTCACTTGGCAGTTCCCACCTTCTGTTACGTCATATACAATTATTCCAATGAGCTCCAGGAAGGAGTAAAGATTTAAATTAGTGAAAACGATAGCAACGCTGTCAAACTGGTACTGGTAATGATACCCTGAGATGACGGATGAAAATCATTCTTGGTCAAGATTACATGATGACCTTGATTTGCTATTGGTTCCACTCAGAGAAATAAAACTGTTGAATCATCACCATTCAACTTTGATAAATAGATACATTAGACATGATATTTCTGCAGTAGCCAGGAGTCTGTTGAGGGACCTTTAAGTCCGGAGTGAAACCTGTCAGGCAGTAAAGAATTTGTTGGAAAGAGTCCTTTAGTCATTACCATATTTATATATCAACTATTACTTTTTTGTACTCAAGTTAGAGTATTGGTTTGGCGTAGTTATTTTGAATTCTTCATTTAGTGTGGTTAATATTAGGTTACAATAAATTCACTTAAGTCTACAATTGGCCTTGGGGCACTGGTGGCCTAAATGTTACAGAAGCATGCTTCTTCCAGTAAAAATTGCCATGGATCAATAAAAGGTAAATTCTTACAATATCAACACTGCAAATTCCAATGAAAGGCTATCGTGTTATAGGCAGAGATGATTTGAACATTCCTCTTTACAGATACACAGATCCAGAGCTGTAGTATATAATATAACATATTAAACAGGAAGCCTTTTTGATGGAATAATGGCTGATGTTTCATACCTGTGTGATAGAACTTTCCAGAAAATCCCAAATTGAAGGTGAAATCAGGGACCAGTGCTCTCAGCTTATTTTGAGTGTTGAGCAACGCCTGTGAAAGGATGAAAGAACACCTCACACTTACTCAGTGACATTATTTTATAGTTTCAATTCATAGTTGCTATAGCGATTATCCCTGGTTTCCTAACCACAAAGATCCAACGAGCTCCAAGTTACATTTAGCAACAACTGATATTTTATGGAGCAGCATGAGAAATAAACTAATATACTGTTAATTAGGCCTGCACAATTCAGGGATTTATTTCAACTTAGAATTGATATTATAATTTTCTGACATGATTAATTTTCTCACTGAGTGTAATGTTTGTTGCACACATGAACCACAACAAAACGAATTGGCAGTACAACACAATTTTTTTTTGCACCTATAGCCCATTGGTCATCACAAGCTTGTTAACATGGAGTCGATGAAGAGAAAGGAGAGCATCGCAGCACATGGGAGCACTTTAAATCTTATTTTATAAAGTCTATGTTTAAAACTCACAGAAGAGAGTAGCAGTGTTTCTGATGCAGGCGGCTTGTAAAATTAAATGAGAATCAAAGTCATAAAAGAAATCTGTCATTTTAAAATTAAATTGCAGACAGGGGTGAATCGAGATCACAATTTTATAACGAGGTAAGTTTTAACATTCATGTCTGTCCAGACTCACTTTACCCCGACAGCACAGCAGATTTCTAATCACCACAGTGTAGGATCAGTATCCGAGGTAGGGCGCGGTTGAGATCTTGGATATCAGAATATAAAGATGTTGTTTTTGTCCTGGATTTAAAAGGCTGCATTACACTGGATTATTTTCTGAATTTACCAGACTGTTATAGCTGTTCTATTATTTGCTTTTATCCACTTATTATCCATTCATTAAATCCACATGATTGATGATTATTTTATCGAAAATCTTATTGTGAAAATATTCTGTGAAAGCACCAATTTTTTAACCCTACAATATCATCGCAATATCGATATCGAGGTATGTGGTCAAGAATCTTGTGATATTTGATTTTTCTCCATTTCACCCAGAGCTAGCCTAGTGGAGCCAGAACCACCCCAAACCATGAATTGTTAAACTTTTTCTGATGGATGCACAATAGCTGTGACCCATTTTAGAGGGCTTCTCCTTCAAGAGACAAGACCTCACCTGGGTGTCAAGACCAGTCAGTCACTTTCTACTTCACCGATATTTCTTTGACAACCACAATTTAGTTTTTAAAGTATCTGACCTGAGTGGAAGCCATCCTGACAGCCTGTAAGAAACCTACAGTAAGGACCAGGGCTGGATTTAAACCCAGGAGCTTACTCTTTGAGAGAGTACAAATCTACTGAGCCCCTGTGCTTCCTGCAAACCATTGTAGATCTCCATGCTTTGATCAATTAGAAGAAGGCAGTGTTGGGATTAATATTTACTAAGAGTTGAGATTTGCATTGGCACATGCATGCACAACCAAGCCAAATACAGGCAAAACAGTTGTAAAAGCCATTATATAACAACCATAAAATCTACCTCACCATTAGCACCATTCTCACATACCTCACAAACCAAGTCTGTTGGTTTAGACTTGTCACACTTCTTTTCACTTCTCTTTGTTGGTAAAGTCTTCTAATGTAGGCTTCATGCCTTGTGTGGTGACAATTTGTCAGATATTTTCTAAGTGCAGCAGTTAAAGGAACACGCCGTCTTATTGGGACGTTATCTTATTCACCGTATCCCCCAGAGTTAGATAAGTCGATACATACCCCTTTCATCTCTGTGCTGCTGTAACTCTGTCTGACGCCCCCAGCATTAGCTTAGCCTAGCAAAGATCCTGCAGGTAACTGGTTCCAACCAGCTACTGCTCCCAATAAGTGACAAAAGAACGCCAACACATTCCTATTTACATGTTGTGATTTGTATATTCACAGAGTGAGCAAATAACAAGGTCCCATGAGACACAGCCATATTCTAACCGCATACTAACAGGAACTATATTCTCAGAAAGGCCAAGCAATGCTGCTATAAATTAGGAAAAATCCAACCTTTTAGGACACCATTTTTCTTTGTGAATGAATAATGTTTCGTGGATAGGTAAATATTCTTTCTTAAAATACAGGGGGCCTAAGTATCAACCCCCCTATGTTCACTTCCCAAAGAGACAGGCAGTGTCTTATTGTGTTATCTCAGAGTGTTATTATTAAAGACCAGTTATTTCATGGATCAGGATAGTGTGCATCCTGATAAAGTTCCTGTGGCCTTTGTAATTAAAAACACCCCCCCTCCCCCCACATCAATACCAATGCATGGTGTTATTTCAGTTAGCTTAATAGCTGGTTTGACTTGCATTGAGACATGATCGTATGGAAAGTTCCAATGCCAACCTCTAGGTATGGTGAATGGTAGGTGAAGATGTGAAATGGAAATCCACTCAACTCTACAAACATGACTCAACCATTACACACAGTGAGAAGCAACTTGAGTTCATTTCTGATCATTTGTGGTCTCTTGTGTGACTATGGCTCACCCACCTCCACATCTGACACCTTCATCCTGGTTCCCTCCTTGCCAACGAATATATCATCCACGTCCACCAGGATGTGGCGGTCCAAAGACAAGCACAGTCTCCTCCCTGTCAGGTAGGCAATGGAGTCTACAAACACCAGCTTGTGAAGCCAATAGTTGAGATTGTTTCCAAAGAGAACTCTCTGAATGCCGTCGTGGAGCCCCAAGTCCTGGACCACTGTGGCATGGAGAGCCCGCAAGGGGCTGGGTCCAAAATGTGCCAACGCCTCAGAGGACTTGGTGCTGGCCAGAAGCACTGGTTCATAGGTAGAGTGGTTGGACTGGAAAACGGTCCAGTCATCCCCTGGTAAAGAGCCCTGCTCCACCTGGTTGGGCTTGGTGATGTAGAGAAGCGGAGCATTGGGGTTGATGCGATAGTCCCTGAGTCCCAGGTGCGAGTGTAGAAAGAGAGGAAAACCTTTGAGCTGTGCACTGAGAAGAGAGTTTTCATTAGCTTTGAAAAAGCCAATGACACCCACTCCATACTCAGCACAGTACTTGTCCAGCAAGGCACGGTTCCACGCATCCAGATTGACATATTTCAATACATTTTCATAGATGATCAGTGTGTAGCGACCATGGTTATGCTCTGTCAATGTGGGCATGTCTCCTTTACCAGGAGCAATCTCTGTCCGGTAGTGGAAGCGGCTAGACTCCAATATGGCTACAATCTCCTGGCCCAGCTGGGAGTAGATGCTCTCTACAAACACCAGAACCACGGGCTCTGTCCTGGAATTGTCTACCGCCTTAACCTGTCGTAAACGGCCCTCACGCTGGGGAATGAAAAGGGGTGCCCTCTGGACACCTGGCCCTCCTCCAGCGGCCCCAGTACTCGCTCCCAGTGACATCCCGCCACAGTCACTGAAGGGTAAAGGGGGGGCCTCCTTTATTTTGGGGCTGTTGGACACATAGTAAGCTAGGAAGGCCATGGACAGTAAGCAGAAGATGATAAGTGCCAGGATGAGGCGATGAAGCTCCAGCTGGCGGACACCTCGCATTAGCTTCCACACACCCAAGCCTGCACCTACCATGTTGTTGGAGGGGGGAGGCTGGACTGGGCAGCAAGCAGCAGCGGTGAATAGGGAAGGATTGCAGAGAGGTGGAGTAGGGGTGAGAGGAAGGGGGAGTGGAGGAGGAAGGTTGAGCAGTAGATACAGGCACTGAGCTGTGCGAAGGAATAGCCATTTACACTAGGTCACCATGGCCAGCATCATCCATTACCCGCTCACCACTTCTAGCTCCGCAGCGCAAAATCTCACCACTTTCAAGATGACTGAATGACAAGTGGGAGAGAGGGAAGGATCGATGATTACTGGATGGAGGAAATGTGAAATATTAGGGGACTTAAAAGGGGTACATGGAAGTTGTCTGAATAAAAAGCTGCACAGATGATCCCTGTCCGGGGACCAGTTGGGTCCTGAATATCCGGTTCAAAAAGGTGCTGCCTGGTCAGTTCTCTCCTTCAAGCAGCTGTGCAGGTGTCTCTACACATGGATGTCTCCATCTGTAGAGGCTCGTGTTGACTCTCAGCAGTGGAATTGTCTCCGCTGGAGGTCTGTGTTTCAGGGCCGAGCCCCCTGAGGCCACCTAGCCTGGACATCCCAAAAGAAGACACCTAGATGAAGAGGACAAGAGGGAAAAATTATGTTTTGAATCAAGATTAACTTATCATAGCTGTCTTATAGCAATTCTGACATTCTGCATTAAGAGATCATTTTTGAATTTTGAGAACATCATCAGTTAAAGGAATACTTCAAAAATAAAGAGGGGGGAAAGGCTTCTCCCTCTGGAGAAAGAACTCATTCATGACTGTAAGTAAAGCATCTTTAAGCATTGCATAAATCCGAAGTATTATTATTGTTATGAATCCAAATTATTAAAATACATCTGAAATGATTGTAAACCTCACCTGGAATTCTGCAGATGTGAAAACCTTCTAATCCCAATATGGAAGACACCTGCCAGCGACAGACAGAGAGATTAGAAGGTGAAGGAGGAAGAGAAAGAGACAAAAGAAAAATGGTAGTAAAACCGTTTTCTGTAACTAAAACTTGCGACGCAGTTAGGACACAAGAACAAGCTAACTAATAGGAAAATAGGAACTTTGACTGAGTGGATGTCAATTGGTGGCAATGGTAATAAATAGTGTAATCCTTCTTTGGATTCCCAGCCTGCCACTCCCTCTCTATGGCCCCAAAGTTGCACCAGGCACAGATGGGTCACACGACATCGGCAACGTCTCAGGAGCAGAGCGTTCTGCCTACCCGACTCGCAGATTACTTTGTTTTGGTCATTTCTCCTCGATATTTGTGCTTCTACAGAAGAAGTTTACATAGTAAGGCAATCGGGAAATATCGATTTCAGCTCCTGATGATCAAAAAAACAAAATAAACAAGAAAGAAATGGTCAGTTTCCACATTACATTTTGCAAGTTAACTCTTATTTTGTCTTGTGTTTTGAGTGACAAGCGCACATTGGCCCCTGCCCTCCTGTTTGTGGTATGTGGTGCGCAAGCGTAGTAACGGGACGTGGAACAGGAACACATCATCTGCAGTTTTGGCTACCCGGTGGTGCTAGCACCACTTGGTACACAAATCTGTGTAATACCCTTTAACATAAGCACCAGAGCCCGACCCATAAAGGATTTTTAAGGCCGATACCAATAAACATTTGGTTATTTAGAAAACTGATATTCCGATTTATCTATATATTTTAAAAACATCCAGAAACGCGCAACAAAACACAAACCAATTTCCCTAACATTAGTTATTTGTAGTTATTTATGCGTTTTCACTAAAATATGATAATACATTTTTTTATTTTCACAACAGAACAGAGGAACATCAAATATATTAAAGCTGTGATGAAAAAAATGTACTGTGTAAAAATAAAAACCTAAGATATGAAACAAATTTCTTTGACAAAAACGCACAAAAAAATCATAACATCACTCATAACATGGTCGACCATCCGTTTGTATTTTATTTTTAATATATTCATTTATCTGAATATTTATTTGTCATCAATGATTCTGATAAATGAACATTTAAAAAAATAAATTATATATATATATATATATATTTTTTTATCATACATTATTAATGCCGATACCGAAATGCCTAATATCGGCCAATATATCGGCCTGCCGATATATTGGCCGGGCTCTAATTTGCAAAAAGTTACATTTCACCAACTATTGTTAACAACAAACAAACCAACAACAAGTTATCCGTTGAGTTAACAAATGCTGTTAGCAGAGTTCAGAACAACGGCTTTAGAAAGTTGGTAAAACGTATTTTTCACTGCTTCGGGGACGCACCGGCATGGCTAGTGGAATGTCGAGTGGCTGCAATTGCCTGATGGAATTTAGAAGTTAATTGGTCTCTCCTGTAGCTCTGAGCCCTAGGATCACACAATGCCTTGTGTTCACTCCCATTAACTTTATTCTTCATTATTATAAAACAGTTGCAAACTACTGCTTTAAAGAAAACATCCTTCCACACAAAAAAAGAATCCCTCTGAAATGAGGTATTTAAGTTTTACAGTGTCCTAAAGCCAGTCCCTGTGAGCAGAACTCCCTCCTCCTGGGGCAGCAGAGGGTGGGGGAGCAGGGCTGAGCAAACTATTCATTACAGCCTACCTGTCGTGTCTTAACCTGTTCAAACACACCCTCCTGGCACACTTATTCCCCAATAACGCCCTCAAATATCTGTAGAAACATTAACAGCCTACATGCTGACTACCCGACCAGATTCCCACAGCTGAATTGAAACACTTTAACTTATCTCAATATTTTTATGACGTTGCATCAATGTCGGACGCTAACAGTAACACTGATCTTATTTACTGAATGGACTATACATCAAAGGAAATCTGCACCATGTTAGGCCAAAAAGAACGTTAATGTCACGATAAAAGAAGTGACACCGCTAAAATGGCTTTGCGTTTAACTGACAGCACTACAAATAAAGCAAAATGATCAAGCTATACTGTCTCTCTCATCCCATAAATTATGAACAGGTAAGGACGTGGTCTTGAAGAGGATTCTTCTTGTAATCAATCATAGCATTGGTTTTGATGTCTCACTATGGGATACACCTCCCTGCGTATTCCTCAGAAGAATTAATGACTTTACGCCAATCATGATTGGCTGGTGACCGAGTGTCTGCATCAGATGGGTCCGTCCCCCTTTAATTAGCTTATGCTACAACGCGGACACCCTTCTGAAACCTCTTTTCACTTCGAAGCATAGCTCTGTTGAGCAGGCTAACTAGCTTAACTGTCCACAGACCAGACCAGAACCATCCTAGCTTAACCTTTCCGTCCCCGGTTGGTAGCTGCCTTGGACACGCTTCGACTCTTCGGTCTCACCCCGGACTGGAGCGTTACACACCTAGCCGTTTCATGGTAAGGCTATTTCTGCGTGTTAGCACACCACCCAATGCTCAGTTACGTCGCTCACACCAGAGGACACAAAGACCCCGGGGCTCGACTTTGCCATTCTGGAAACAAAATTTCAAGCATGGGACACACACCAGGTCTGCTTGTGTTGTCTCAGGCTGGAACACGCCCGCCCTGGTTCACGCAGGCACTGTGCCTACTTTACCGTGAAGAGCCTTCGCCGACGGCTAGCACACCAAGCTAGCTTGTCGGGAAAGGACCCTTACCTGCCCAGCACCAATTTGCCGGCCGGCAATGAGGTGTCTGACGTAGACGCGGTACGGTGCGCCGGTACAAGCTGGGGCTCAGAGCTGGAGATGGGCGCAGCGGCCCCTCTCGCGTAGGATGAACTCGAGCTGGACTGCGAGGACGAGGACTCCTCAGGGCTCGTCATTTCAGACGATGAGGAGTTTGAAATGTTCATCACCCCCGCACAGGCTGACAAGCCTGATGCTGTGTCTGCCTTTGGAGACGAGGATGGAAGTGTACCAGCTTCCCCCGCTCCCAGCATGAACATGCAGGACGTGCGCAAACGCGCTGCGTCCAGGCTGAACATCCCTTGGTCTGCAGTCCTGGTGGACTCCACCAGATTACGCTGCGAGGGGAAACATTTGCCCCAGACCAAGAGGTCGGCAAAACAGCTACTTCCAGTTTTTCCTCAACTGCCGGAGAAGGTATCCTCTTAGCGGAAACACTGCCCATTCTGCGGTAAAACCCTGATTCAGGGAGCCCCCTTCCTGGAGTTTGAAGGCACGGAAAAGCTGGGAATGCCCCGCATGCCCCTCGATGGAGCCATTGGTTGCAGCCCAACTCCACCCGCGGGTGACTGCAACATCCTCAAGGAACCCTGCACTGCCGTCAAGGGCGGACCGCTTCCAGTCTGCCTTGCTCGAGATGGCATATAAAGCAGCAGCTTTAGCAGGAAGAGCTCTGAATGTCTCCTCCGTGCTCACTAGCTGTGCGAGGACACCAAACCCGAGCCTGCTGTGCGTAAAGACATTGCTGTGATTACGGACATTTTAGACATGCCTGTTGTCCCCGACGGAGTCTTCGGCACCGCTCTGGCCTCAATGCAGCAGAGGTGTGTGGTGAAGAAGGAACACAAAGCTTTCAGCTCTGCCCCCCCCCCGCCTCCAGCCATGCGCCAGTCCTTCACTCAAGCTGCCTCGCTCAGGTGCTTGTGTTTGCTCATGTGTGCCCTGTGCCTGTCACACTTTGTTCCCAACTCAACAGCAGGTATACTGCAGACATACAGGCAGCAAATGCGTTAAATCACTTAGTGTTTATAGCAGCACAAAGACTAGTGCTGTCAATTTATTTTTGTTTATGTAGTGTGACAAATACTAGGCTTGTTGTTAATCAGATTTCATTTGATAAGCATTGAGACCTAATTAAATACATATTTTTGAAATAATTGCAAAAAGTAGGCTATACAAACCTCAAAATGAAAAACATAAAAATCAACCACCATACTAAAAGTAACACAAATGTAATATTATTTACCTTAACTTCCGTTCATTTCCTTTATTACGTTCAGACAACAAACAGGGCAAACAGGGCTTTAACAATTGTTAAATAACTGCAACATCTTTCCAGAAGTCAACGAGTAATCGTGTTCAATTTTTGTGATTTCAATATTGACCGAAATCATCGTGATCGTTTTTGAGTTTTTTTCCTCCATAAACGAGCAGGCCTATGTAAAGGTTGGCTCAAAGGGTCTAAAATGCACAATGTTTTTGAATGAGACATTCGCTGGTCTTCCCTATGTAAGCATCAGAACCAGAAAAGATGGCTCTCAGGATTTCAAAAAAACAGGTCAAATAAGTCAGCTTTACAACGTGTGCCATGCTGTGTAAACAAGGTCGTTTAAAATCCATTAAACATTTGTAAATCATGTCGCTCCACTTGCCGCCGGGCAGGGTTTTATTAGCCTCGCCCAAACACTAGCTCTCTCTCTCTCTCTCTCTCTCTCTCTGAAAACCTCCCCAGGGCCTTCCTCTTAATTATCAAGTGTTATCTCGGACATCAGTAGTATGCTCTCAGGACAGAAGTGGTCCTGGGCCTACAGTACACTCAGCACCCACTGGGTCTCCCCTCGTGTACAGAGATGAACAGGTCGGGTGTCAGAGAGGGGAACGCCACCAATGGGAAGTCAGACTTCACCGTTCGCAGCCTCACTCATTTAAATTCTACCGGGACACCAATTATTATGATGATTAAAATTGATTTATAGTGCAATTATTTAAAAGCCGACTGCTTTCACATTAAACGGGGGGGGGAAGGCACTTCCGACAAACTCTACCGAGAACAATAAAAGGCAAAACAGCATTAGTGATCTATTTTCCCTGAATATTCTCAGGCAGTTGTCTATTTCATGGACTCATAGATGCAAAATGAATATAGGGGAAACCCAATGCATATTTTGCTGTTATTTTTGGCATGGAAAAAGAATTCTGGCCTTTGGCATCTTCTGTCAGGATATCGCTCAGTAAATTGTAGATTTATGCCGTTCATGATTGATTGATAGATAGATAGATCGATAGATAGATAGATAGATAGATAGATAGATAGATAGATAGATAGATAGATAGATAGATAGATAGATAGATAGATAGATAGATAGATAGATCTATGCTTTTCATCATGAGTTTCTTTTCTGTGTTGGTTGATAGATTCCCAAATATTATAAGTATAGTTTTGCTTTAATTCAATGTTTTTTGAATTATTTTCAAAAACCAGATCTTCATTTTGTTTACATATTATCCATAACTTGAAGCCGTTCAAAGTCGTCCACACAGCAGAATAAATGTGTGTCATCAGCAAAGAGAATGGTTTCAATAATATTTGACACTTTACACATGTTGTTAATGTACAAAACAAAAGAATACTTGTTCTGTAATAACTCATGATCTACAGTGTTCTACAGGTCCAGAAATATGTCTATGACTCAGGGACAAAAAGTCCTAAGAAACTGGCTTATAACATTCAAAAGCTTTTGGTCATAATGAACTTTGCCAAGTCAGAGGGTTAAAGGGGAAACTCAAACATGTGGGTAGAAATAGAGTCAGCCTTCTGTACACTGCTCCCAAGTGTATTATTGATATTCCTTTTATACAGAAGGGGTGCATGTGACATGGGTTTACTTATTTTGTGTTTAACCTACAGTAAACCCTTTCGTCAGACTTCACGGTCACTGTGTGTGCCATGTAGTTCCAGAGAACACCACTGAATACCTCCTCGTTTTCAGTTCTTTCATTCGGTTCCGAAAATGCAAAAAAAAGCCTGCTTTCTCTCTCTCCCCCACATCCATTTCTCTTCCTCTTTGGTCTGTTAAATGACAGCATCAACTAAATTAAGATTCCCTCTAGAGATGGCAGTTCACCAAAGCCGAGAGATTCGGATCTGAATTCAACCCTGGTTGCAAAAGCTAAAGATATCGTTACTTCCTAAAATTAAGATAGGTTTATCAGAATACAGGGCAAAAATTACAAAATTATGTAATAGCCTACTTGATCAAAGGTTAGGTGACCATAACAGAATCTGGCTAGGCATAGGGCTAACTGTCTAAATATAGACGGTGTTATATAACATTAACACATTTTTTCCATACCTCATTTAACAAGTCACTTTTCAATAATAATTCACTATGACCCATGCACAACATCAACAGAAGCCCTATTGGCAACACGGAGTTGGAAACAGCAGCCAGACAACCAAGCTTGATGAGATGTGAGCTAATGGAACAGTTAACAGTGCTACTACTAGTAGTTCGAAGTGGAGTCTGAGAAACGTCAGGACCAAAACACTACCGTTACCTTAGATTAACATTACACTGCTGTAATGGTAAATATGGTGCTCCACAACAAATGTATATATGTATATGTACAATATTAATAATTAAATCACACAGGTCACGTCTCTGGGTTATCATACCAAAGTGCCATTACATGTAGAATAAGATTATATGAAAGCAGCAAAAAAATAGACAGGGGGAAACTTTATTTCTACAGCTAGCAGCTCGTCGATGAAAACAGCTAGCATGCTAAAAGCTTGCTAGCTTTGTAACGCAACAGTGTCACCAGACTGTCGCTAACGTTAGCATATCTAACGCCAGCTTTCAGTGTCTCAGGGTGATACTCCAACCTGCACATATCAACAAACCTGTGACCTGGACCTTATTCATGTTCTGCTCCTTCTATTTGCAGGCATTCCCATAGGTTTCCCAACTGATAACATTCCCAGTCCCCTAACCACTGGGATAACTGGGAATAATGTTCCAGCTAACTGCTGTGGCTACGACAGCTAACTAACGTTATACACTGGACTCCGCAGAGTCAACGGGCTTCAACTTTGACACAGTGTCACAAAATACCAACCCGTCAGTGGTTCCAGACTTACCAGTACTCGTTCTCAACAAACACCAATCCGACAAGAGAAACGAAGGATAAAAAGCTTTGGCGTTTAGAGTTAAAAGTGAACTTTAGCATATCTCTCCTCAGTCAGCCATCTTGGATCTGCCGGAACCCTGGACTCAACCAAACCTGGCAGAGCGGGGGAGGGTTTTAAATTTAACCCCCAAAGTTATTAATCTTAACTTCGTTTCACACACAGACCAAAATCCAAAGGGAGAACGCTCTGTTACCCGGGATAGAGTCGAGGAATGTCAGCGGTAATGAAGACACACGTCTTCTCTTATCGCATGGCTGATGGATGAGCCCCATAGACTCTCCATGTATACAGTATATGTCTACGGTCCATGATAACCAGGGCTGAAGCCTCAGTGGCCACAGTGAAACGTTTTTGAACCCTTGTGTTGTCTCCCGGGGTCAAAAACGGACACACATTTGACAGTAGTGGTAGTAAGGTGAAAATTAAAAAAAAAAAATCTGAAAAATGTCAAATATTTGTCCAGACTTTTTTTTTTTTTTTTTTCACCTTACTACCACTACTTTTACACTACTTTTTGGAAATCATGATGAATAAACCCTCATTTATATAGAATTGTATCTGATATTTGAAAACATATTTTGATTAATAGTTAAGATCAGAGTAATGAAAGTGATCACTTGTATTTGCAAAGAGTGTTCCAATCCATTTTTTGTGATAATTTGGTTAAAAAGAAACCCATGTTTCAGATATAGACATTTTTTGAGGGGTCAGATTTGACCCGAAGACCACAGGAGGGTTAAGGAAGCCTTACAGGTGTGCTATGCAAAAAACTTGAATGATTTGTGAGTGGAAAAATGACTTTAATAATATAATAAATTTACTTTGATTCCTTCCCAGTTAGATTTAAGTGACTGCTGTGCAAAGGCCAAAACAATTTGTCTAGAAATTGTTAATTATATTCCCATTGTGCAATATTATTGTCATCTGGATAACTTCTGCTATGTCATCCACCAAAATAACTTTACATTGAGGAATAAGGGAGAACAGACGTACAATCCACTTCAATTAAATCACTAAATAAAAGAGATTTATTAACATGTAAAACGTGAACATTATCTGTTTATGAAAAGAGTTCCAATGTTAGAAAAATGTTTAAAAAACACAATTTCACATCAAATTGGCTACGGTGTTATGTATATTCAGTTCGATTCAATTTTATTTATAGTATCAATTCACCACATGGGTCTAGACCACACTCTGTAATTCACGAAGACCCTACAAGTCTTGTAATTCCCCCAATAATTATCATTTCATCAGAATACATCCTAAAAAAATCATCTTAGTATCAGAAATATAGGAACTATTTGATTGGATAGAACACCATAATGTCATTCTGCCAAATAAAACATCCCGTTCATTATTAATTTCTCTTGTTTCAAAAACAGTTCCAGCACTGGCTCCATGGTATCAGAATTTCGGATAGTTGTCATGGAAACATTAATTGGTCATGTGACAAGGGCTGGGAAGATTGTCAGAACAGGCAGCCAAGTGACAGTACAGTTATCCGTCCCCGTCCTCTGTCTCTGTGTTGGTGTTCTAGCCTCTGCTGGATTTCTGAGGACTATGGTTACCTGGTCCTCAGATCTCTGCAGGGTAAATCCAGACAGCTAGCTAGACTATCTGTCCAATCTGAGGACTATGGTTACCTGGTCCTCAGATCTCTTCAGGGTAAATCCAGACAGCTAGCTAGACTATCTGTCCAATCTGAGGACTATGTTACCTGGTCCTCAGATCTCTGCAGGGTAAATCCAGACAGCTAGCTAGACTATCTGTCCAATCTGAGGACTATGGTTACCTGGTCCTCAGATCTCTGCAGGGTAAATCCAGACAGCTAGCTAGACTATCTGTCCAGTCTGAGGACTATGGTTACCTGGTCCTCAGATCTCTGCAGGGTAAATCCAGACAGCTAGCTAGACTATCTGTCCAGTCTGAGGACTATGGTTACCTGGTCCATGCATACATACATACCCTACACCATCAGCTGACATGCACCTCTCCAGAAATGAAACTACCCGTTGTGGAGACGATGACCACAACAGCTGGGATTGGTCGGCTTGGTAGCGTTGCATTTCCTTCGATCCATTTCCTGGTTTTTCTTCACCCCCCCCCCCCCCCCCCCCCCCCCCCATGTAATTGGAAGTACAAAAATAACCCCATATGCTGCACACAGAAGGTACACCTACTCACCGGTAGTACTGATGAACAAGAGCTATCAAACACAACCTCATGGCCAACACATTTTTTTTATTATCACCAGGGAGATTTGTTTGTTTTTTTACCATTTATGACAGCTATGTACTATTTTTTGAGCCGTGTGAGATAATAATGACATAATGGGTTGCTAAAGGAAAGAAACATCCTGTAGAGCAGTGGTTCTCAAACTGTTTTACCCCCTAAACTGCATTAAATCCGCCTTTTAATACCACCATGGACATAAGAGTCAGGCATGCCAAACACTTACTCTGTAAACATGCACTTTGATATCTGATGAAAATAATCTCAAAATGAAATAGCCCAACGTGGTGTCATAACAGCGCATTCATTCAAATACACACACACATGCTCGGGTACTATACATGAACAAATGGAGAGATGTCAGAGAGAGTGATCACTTTCAGGGAGGGGGACCAGAATCCTACACATCCCCCCCCGCCAAATCTCACCCTGACAGTGGTAATAGTAGCAGCATAGAAGAGGTGAAGGTATTAAAGATAAACTACTTCTGAACGCACACGTTCCACCAAAACAAGTTCCTTCCTGAGACTATTAAGCAGAGGCACCGTGGCTCTGTCCGGAGCTAAGCCCCGCCCACAACGATTGTGATTGGTTTAAAGAAATGCCCACAAACCAGAGCAGGTGGTTCTCCCATCCCAGAATGCTTTGTGGACTAGCCAGACCCTCCTCCACAGCGCTGTGGGGGAAGGTCTAGCAAAGAGACAATGCCATCCCAGAATCCCACACATCAGTCACAGAAAGTTAGTGTTTTGAATTATCTTTATTAAGTAAACTCTACACTTTTTCGTATTGCTTTTATCTTTTTTTTTTTTTTTGTTTATTCTTTTCACTCTAAATTAGAACCTTTAGCAATCAGAACATATAGAACTTTTCAATCAGGCTACACTTTTTGAGGAATACAAAAATATCACAGTACATTTTCTACTAAGTCACCTTCACCTGTGAGGTCCAGAGCCAATCAGAGAGAGAGGGGGGGGGGGGGGGGGGGGGGGGGTTCAGAACCACAGCAGCTGCCTGGACAGAGATGGAACGTCAACATGTCTTAAAGGAACAGCACCATGTCTGTGAACTAACCACACTGAATGGAGGGGGCCACTCAGGCACAGGTCTGGGACAGGGTTTGGACTCGTCAAAGCAGGGCTTCCCAGAGCCAAACCCCCGTTGTGTCTCACTTCAGGGGCCACTGCTTTAAAGTCAGGGTCTCTGAAGACAGTCTGTAGAGGAGTCATTGTGGTGGCATCGTAGAATCCCAGCTGTAGCCTCACAGAGACAAGTGACCGGCCCCAAAAAAGCATTTTTGGGAATATAGACCTCCAGGAATGCTCCAGATTCTAGCAGATGCCATTCTTAGCTGCACTGAATACACTGATAAGCACAGATTCCGTTCTGAAGGGGGAATTTGAAAAAGACGACCAAAAACAATAAATGAAACCGCCTCTGTCTTAGCCGTGTATGTCTTGTCCACTGTGCGAGACAGTCCCAGAGTCCTAGACCTTCTTTTCTCTCCAAACCACAGTCTTCGAAAACACGTGTTTGGTTTCATTAAAGCCCCTTGTGACTGGGGGGGTGGGGGGGTGGGGGGGGGGCACTAAAACACACTTGGAAAAAGCTCAACGACTATAGGATTTACAGTATGTTCTATCAGCATTGGGGTTTTTTGGTCTCACAAGAAGGAGAACAAGGAAAGATGGGGATAAGACTGAGAAGTGTCCTGCAGTGCACAGCTGCTTCTCTCTACGGCTCGATGGGATTCATCTTGGACTGTCAGTGCATGGTAACCAATCAGAGACCAGGATGCTGATGAGAAGGGCTGGGTATGAATCTCAATGCTTTGTTGTTGCATTACTGAGTAATAACTGAACGCTTGCTTTCTTGTCATGTGAACATCACTTTTCTTAATACGTTAAGATAAATCTATCGGAGTTGTTTACAGACTAAATTCTGATCAAATGTGTCTTATATCTTGGAGACAAACAGATGTGTATTTAACACACAAAAAAGGTATTATGGAACAACAGCACCGTTAGTCATGTGTCCCTAACCCTCGTGTTGTCTTCCCACAGACCAACATTTACTCTTTCTGGGTCAACAGTTCAAGTCAAAAGTTCCTTAAGACACTTTGGTCACTTTTCCCAAAGTTCATTGTTAATGTTTTTGGACATTTTCTTTTTGAAGTTTTTTGAAGCTTCTCAGACATTTTTTGTCACTTACATTTTCTAACTTTTCCCGAAAGTCTTCCTAATATTTTTTGTCTTCGTTGATTATTTCTGCGTTTTTTTAGACCGTTTTTGTTGTTTTCCCCTTCATGTTTGTCACTTTTTTCAGTGTGCTTAAATGTTTGTTTTGCTTAAAATGCTAAAAATGATATATGAAAACAGTGTACTGATCAGTAATTTAACTTGTGAGGAGCGCTGTATGGAACGTCGTCATGTTTTTACAAGGAAACCCATATTTCTGATTTAGAAATTGGACCCCGAGGACAACAGGAGGGTTAAAAACAAAGACAAAGAACAACGCATTTTAAAGGACACCCAGCCCTCCTGACACATCAAGACAAAAGACTGATCCAGATGCTGGAACAGCAGCACCCCCCCGCTACGGTTACATTCTCTCCTTCTCTTCCCGTTCCACTATGCTCACGTCATATTCTATACAAAGTATCAAAAAAGATTAAACAAAATACTGGAAAACATCCTCACCTGTACTCACAATATAATTGTTTCTCTTACTAAACATTTTTTTTGTCTTGTTTTTTTCCTTTCTCCTCTCCCACACTGCAAAGATTCAGATCCATAGTGACACGCTCTCGGTGAGCGAGGCCTCACAGCACCTACCACTCTGGACAGGAATGTCACAGCATGAAAATGACCCACACGCAGTGGTTTCATTCCCAACAAAAACTAGACAAAACTCAAAAATACTGGAGGATGGAGGGTGAGAGAGACCCCCGCCAATGTCTTCCGTTTAGGGGGAAATGCAAGAGACGAGTAAGATGAAGAAAGGAAGGAGTACGCTTTAATTCCACAGTTACACAAACATGAACCATGATAAAACAGGAGTGAGGAGTCAGTGGAGAACAGAGAAGGGCAGGAAGGGGGGCCTGGCTCCTCCTCAGAGCTCTGGGTGGACAAACACACATAAAAAAGGAAGTCTCTGTGGGTTAAAGGGGGACGGGGGACGGGGGGGCGATTGTACTGCCTGTGTGCTGTTTGTTTGAGTTCCACATAGCACAGAGTAGGGATTCCTGACGGAAGGAGACAGCATCATTGTAGCCTGCTGGGTGCAGTGGCAGTAGCAATGCTGGAGGCTGAGTGGGGGGGTGGAGGGGTAAGGGGGGCCCAGCGCACATCTCCCCGGAAGCATCCCGCTCAAGGGGAGAAGGTGGCCATCTCCAGGGAGATCCGCTGCCACAGCTCCTTGGTCTGCTTGCCTCTCTTCAGGTTCTGCAGCACGTCGTTGAACTGCATCATGCCCACGGGGGTCAAGCAGAAGGCCCCCCGCGCGCTGCGGATGATGTTAACAAAGTCATCGTAGTCGGCAGGCGTCAGGTGGATGAGCCGGTGGTGGATGTACTGCAGAGAGAGGAGGAGGAGAGGGAGGCATGACTCTACAGGCAGCCTGCACGGACATTTCATAATAGGGCTTGAGGCAATAAAGAAGGAAAGTATGCAGGAGTAAATTATGATCGTTATTACTTTAATTGTGGAGCATAGTGCTAGGGTGCAGTGTGTGTGTGTGTGTATATAGAGAGAGAGAGAGAGAGAGAGAGAGTGGAACCTCTTCAATGAAAATATATAAATGTATTTTCATTCAAGAGGTTCCACTTCCGGGATTGTTCAGGTGCCACCGGAAATTCTGCCGGATGTGCCTCATTTCATCCGGATATCCGTCCCCTTCGTCTGTCTCTGTGTTCTGAGGACTATGGTTACCTGGTCCTCAGATCTCTGCAGGGTAAATCCAGACAGCTAGCTAGACTATCTGTCCAATCTGAGGACTATGGTGACCTGGTCCTCAGATCTCTGTAGGGTAAATCCAGACAGCTAGCTAGACTATCTGTTCAAGTTTTCTGTTGACAACTAAAACTACTTCTGAATGTACACCCGGCCGAAAATGAAAAGACATCCGGTGGAATTTCCAGCGGCACTGGAACAGTCCCTGAAATGGAACGTCTTGGATAAACCAGTATTATGAGTTTACTAATTCTGCTGCAGATCAATGTGCTCAGAGTACCTGCAGGTAGGCCTGTTGGCAGCGCTGGACGAGCTGGTGGAACGCAGGGGTCCGGAGGTGGGCGTGGATGTGGGCGGGGTTCAGCCTCTGCAGAGCCTCCATGATGATCTCCTGCAGGACGAACGGACTGAGGACACCTTTTGCTGCTCCGACACAGAACTGGTACACATAGTTGACTCCTGACAGGATGGACAGGCAGAGAGAAGGAAGAGACAGAAGTGGTTTGTAATTGAGTGTAAAAGACAAAGAATTAGGCTTGTTAAAGGTGCCCTGCAACACCAAACTTACTTTCACTCTTCACCACTCTTCTTTTGTTCATGGTCTAGGTACAGCTAGGTACTGAATGCCTTAACAATCTTACACCAGTTAACCAACCAATAAGTCCCTCTTATTGCTGTCCCTTCAAGTATGTGCAGACTCACCTAGCCTGGCAGCCAGTCCCAGCAGCCATTTGACGTCCTCAGTGTACGGGGGGCTCCTGGAGAAGTTGTTGGGGTGGTCATTGTGAGCCCTCCTGCCCAGCATCTCCAATGCCAGCATGCCTTCACACAAGAGCACAGTAGAGATCATTGTACCATATGCACATTGGATAGTTAAAGTAAGACAGAATCATAGGACACAAACTCCTCACCAACTCTGTAGGCAGAATGCAGGTAGTGCAGGCCCTGTTGGCTGATTGGCTGGCTGTGCTGCTCGTCCTCTACTGGGAAAGGAGTGCTGACCAATGAGCCAGGCTGGGAGAGCGGGGGCAGAGATGTTGCCTGTATGGCCTGGATGGTGGGGCCCGAGTGGACGCTGCCTACTGTAAAACAGGACAGGCAAATCCTACTGTTGAGCATAGACAGACACACAAACCCATCCCACGCACTATAAAGGTTTACAACTTAGGCTACATTGCTACGGTTTGGTTTACAAACAAATATCTTCTGCTACACACACAGCGTGTAGTCCTGACCTGCCACAGTAGTGCTCAAGGGTAGGCCGGTCTCAGCGTGGTAGGGATGGACGGCGATCTGAGTCATGGACGGTACGGGGACACCAGGGAAGGTCACAGCCGTGGCTGCCATGGGTGGCTGGGGGCCAGTGGCCACTGAGAACGGGTACTGGGCTCCGATGAAGGCTGGGTGCATACCCTGAGGAGGCGCGCG